>NW_022639555.1:193478-198357 GCF_010583005.1 Odontomachus brunneus | reverse complement strand
AATGAATGAATTTTTTGTTGTGCTGCAACAAAACATACTTATACTGGTAACAAAATAGAACTCGTACCTACTGAATTTTTTATTACATGGGATATAACAATTTCATAACAATTATCAAATATCTGTTCATAACTGTAATATATTTCATATTAAATATTTAACATTAAGTAACTATTACTAAATTATTTAATTGATGTTACTGTGAATGCAATTACGTCATACTCCCAATCTATTAAATATTTGGTAATTATTATCATATTTAGTATTAGTTACTAAGAATTCAATGAATTTCTGTAACTAAATGCAGTTTGTTATAGTTACCAGTCTTTTCTCTCAGTGTAGAAATCGGCTAAGGTGGAAATTGACCCCGTGTGCCAAATTAGGGATAATCCCGCGGCGGGCTTTGGACAAGCGCGGGAGAACGCGCGAACGTCCGTGCGCGTCTCGTCGTGGTTAGTTAACCGTGGCCTATAAATAGCCGCACCACGACGGCATAACATTATTTTTCCAAAGAAACGACACATCGGCCTGTCTCTCCTCAAAATCCCGTCGCTATTCCGTCGTCTCACCGCCCGTGCGGTGTCGTCCCCTGCGCTCTCGGGATCGACGCCGTCGAGCAAATTCTGATGCGACGCATACATTTAGTTAAATTAAGAAACTCGCATTTCTCGCTCGGAGAAAAATCCCGAGGCTAGCTAATAAATGTCGTTGCGACGGAGACATCTGGTCAGTGTGAGAAGCGGCGCGTCTTAAAGAGGAGATCCAAGATATTTGGGAAGCCAAGCGCGCGAGAAAGAGCGGAGAAAAGGCGGATAGTTAATTCGACGTAATTACAATTAATCTCCAGACAATGATTTCCGTAGAAAATTGCAAATGTTTGCGAGACTTTCTCTCTCTCTCTCTCTCCCTGCGAATGTCTACGAAATACAAATAGCTTGGCAGTTTTTCAGCTAATACCGTCGAACATTAGAATCATCCAACTAGAAATTAAATCAACCCGATATATAAAACTGTGTAAATGTAACACTGAAAAATTAATATACTTGTTTTTAGAAAAACCCTTTAAAATAGGCGCCAAGTATAAAATATTCTAAATATAAGATTTATTCCTTTTGTTTTGAGAAACTCTTCTCTCTGTGTGCAGAATTTTCTCTCAAAACAAGAGAAATAAATCTTATATTTAGAATATTTTATACTTAGCGCCTATTTTAGAGGATTTTTCTAAAAACAAGAATATTAATTTTTCAGTGAAGGTAATCCTAAAATATGGTATATTTTATAAAAATATTGTAATAATTGAATAAAGTTAGAGCCATATTGAGGGGTCCCAATATATTAACTTCTCAACTAGAAATTTTGATCGAGGATACACCTGATATTATTGTACATATTGTTATTGAAACAAAGCTTAGTAGGATCATGAAATAAATATCTACTCAGGATGTCGTATCGACCAAGTTCCTAGCGCTTTCACGAAATCCAAGTATAAAACGATTGAAACAAAAAGTTTCCCTGATATTTAACATCGGCCATGATGGCTTTCTGTTGCAGATGCGCGGATGGCTTCACGGGTCTGCGGTGCGAGACGAAGGACGTCATCAGCACCGGAAGTGTGTATAACCGGCGTAGGGCACCCTTTTCCTGCAAGCTGGGACTCTCTACCTCGTACTACTGCTAGCGATAATCGCGCGGGGCCCTTTGACATGAGTAGACCCTTTTCTACCCTTACGGTGTACTTGGAGCCCACGAGAAACAGTCGTGAGAGGGCCAACGCGCGACTAAAGAGGGAAGGGAAATTGTGCAAACGGAGAAAAGTAGACGGATTGAAGCCACAGATGAGGGAGACGATGACGGATTTAGACAGGGAACAGAGAGAGAGAGAGAGAGAGAGAGAGAGAGAGAGAGAGAGAGAGAGATAGAAATGACGAATTTCGGTTCCGTCGATCTCGGGCATTAGGACGGGTCCTGCGTATTTTTATTTTCTTTTTTTTTTGAGCGACAGGTTCCAAAACAATTCGGACCGGGCATTCGTACCTTCTTCGATTTCTACAGCTATCATTACCTTCACGTCTTCTTCCCCTTTTTCCTCTTTTCTGTTTATCCTCCCCCTCGCACTACTCTTGTTTCACTTCTTTGTCTTTTATTCTCTCTCCGCTGTCTCCTCCCTTTACGTCCTCACTCTTCCCTCTTCTGTTTTTCTACTTCTTCGAGCATTATTACCAGTACTTTCCTTCTAGAGAATGTCACAGCTCGACTTGCGCGTTTCCGCGGAAAGTTCTTCGACCAGAGAAAGCAAGAAAGGGAGAGAAAAAGAGAGAGAGGGAGAATGGAAATGATAGAAAGAATGGGCGACGTTGTGAAAGATCATGAATGTGCAAATGAGTGTGTGCCGGTGTGAAAGGAAAAGAAAGAGGGAAAAAACGGGGAGAGCAGAACACATAGGTTTCTCGACTTACTACCGATGCTCTCTCTTCGACGGTCGTATCGCGTCGGGGAAGGGCGCTCGAGAGCGACTATCATGAATTCGAATGGCGGTGCTTGACCTCGAAAAATCTCGGCGCCGCCATCGAGAAGAACGACATGGAAGCGCGCCGGGGAGATGGTGTGTGTCGCACTTCTCCGGGGTCTCCACGGCGGAGAACAATACCAAAGAGCCCAGGGTCTCGATCAAGGACAGACGCGACCAGGAATCGTCGCCTCAAGACGGTCGGGGATCATGCCAAGAGTCCTCACCCTCCTACTCTCGAAGGCGAAGTCACGTTCTTCTCTCTCGCAGCTGCAATGATTCGCGCACGCGTCTCGGTCGAGCGATCTTCGGCACTGTCAAACTTCGATGCTCAGAAGCGACTCGCGAAGTGAAAAAAGTCGAGGATGAGGCGCTACGTGGCCGCGGAAACTTGTGTCGTTGTTGGGAGGTCACGGAGTCACGCTTCAGTTTGTTTCAGCCAATTCAGGCTTCACCTTGACCACCATTGCTATCCGTAATTATGAAGAGAACAGCCATCGCGTGTACTCGCCCTCTGACCGATGTAAGATCTCGGACGGCGCTTCGGGAAACCGACGGTTCAACATTAAAAATCGCTGGGTACATTCTCGATGATCGCCGAGACCATCGACGTAATAATTGATTGCACGACGTTCAATAATTGAGAATGAGCCGAGCACGATGGTATCCCGGCGAGAGCGCCGCAACTGGGGAAATCAATTTTTCACCGAAAACCGTCAGCCTCCAACGACGATGTTGCAGCCACGTTGCCGAAGCTCCGACCTCGACGTTATTATCCGGGAAAATAGGTATCGCGCCTGATGCCGCGGCAGATAGAAAAGTAACGCGAAAGAGTCTGAGAGAGGAGGAGATCGACCGAGTGTTAGCGAACGAGTCATGGCGGAGAGACCACCGGGCAAAAAGGATTTAATGTAAAATACGATAGTGTAACGCATTAGGCTAGCTAAAAAAACAGACGTATAAGATAGATAACAAAAGGAGAGAGAGACAGGGAGGGAAGGGAGGAGGGCAGGAAAGAGATGGGAAATCACGAGAACAGGAACGAATATCTCGATGAGGAGCGTGTCGGAGTCGATCGAGAGAGGAATCGCTTCGCGAGAAATAATCATCCGACGGCATCCTCCGTTCTCAGGATGCACGGATATGCGGAGGGGAATAGTTGCGAAGTAGTCCGTTTCGTTCTAATTAAGAGCTCGCGAGATCTCTCATCCGTCAGAGACATCAACGACGACTACTACGACGATGACGACGACGACATAAGTGACGAGAGGGTGGGGGCAGGGGAGCGAGGGATGCGCGCTGTGCTCCAGCAGTCTCGGGACCCTATTTATGTTTTATATTATATTATATATATATTATATATAAATATGTGTATAAACATTTTTAATTTATTTATTTAATTCATTAATTTTATTGATTTACGATTAAACGTCTCCACCTCGGCAACCGCCTTTGTTCTTAATCTTCTTCTGTTGACCTTTCGCCACTCTCTTTTCGGTTTGCATCTCGTTTCTTGCACGATGAGGAGATCCCGGATCTGCGAAGTGGAAGCTCGAAATCTTTCGCCTTTGCCCGTGGTCACTTACTCGTAGAAAAGTACACGCCGTGTATTCTCTAAATTTCTTGGAGTGGAATCTCACTCCAAAAGAATGAGAAGTAGCAGTATTTTTACTCAAAGCGACAAAACACCGTCACTCGAAATCGCAAGAGTGAATGTTTCACTTAGAATTGATTCTAATATTTAAGCTAATGTTTCGATCGATTGAATATGTTCCTTTGACGATGGAATACATCAGATTCACTCCTCAATTTCAAATGAAAATATTTACCCGACAATTCAGAGTAGAGAATTCACTTTATATGAGTGAACAATTATTCAAATTCGAGTGATTCAATTGATATTCTACACTTTTCGAGTAGTTTCACTCAAGTAATTTAAAAAGAACTCTTTAAATTTTTTACAAATCTCTCTCAAGACAAATGAAAAGTATTTTTACTCAAAGCGACAATGAAAATATCGCCATTCGAAATCGCAAGAGTGAATGTTTCACTTAGAATTGATTCTAACATGATTTAAGGAAATCAGAGAATCAGATTACCTAAAAATCGTGCTTGTTCTTTCACAATTTTTTATAACAAACTAAATGAATATGCGAAAGTGTTATTTTGACACGTATTTATACAACATATAAAGAGAAGAAAAATATAATTTTGATAATCAAATACTCAATATAAGTATATATGGTACATGCAGTTAAAATATATTTCGTTTTTCTTTTCAAAGTCGTTATTTTGCAGTAATATCATGACTCTTGGTGGTTCAATTAAACTGAATTTTAGGTAGAAAATTTCCATAAGCTTGTCGTTATCGTG
>NW_022639555.1:186241-193468 GCF_010583005.1 Odontomachus brunneus | reverse complement strand
TATAAAGAGAAGAAAAATATAATTTTGATAATCAAATACTCAATATAAGTATATATGGTACATGCAGTTAAAATATATTTCGTTTTTCTTTTCAAAGTCGTTATTTTGCAGTAATATCATGACTCTTGGTGGTTCAATTAAACTGAATTTTAGGTAGAAAATTTCCATAAGCTTGTCGTTATCGTGTGATAAACTCGTGAAAATATTTAATTTTGAAATATTAATTTTTTTACTATAAAAAACGGAAAATTTAATAATATTCCATTAAGATATTTGCAATTTTGTTAACTTTTACTCAATTTCTATTGTAGTGGTTCACACGATAACGATAAACTTACGGAAATTTTCTACCTAAAATTCAGCTTAATTTAACCACTGAAAGTCAAGATATTACTGCAAAATGACGAGCTTAAAAAAAACGAAATATATTTTAACTGCATGAACCATACATTTATATTGAATATTTCATCATCAAAATTATATTTTTCTTCTCTTTATATGTTGTATAAATACACGTCAAAATAACACTTTCGCATATTCATTCAGTTTGTCAAAAAAAATTATGAAACACAAGCACAATTTTCAGGCAATCTGACCCTCCAATCCCCTTAAGCGAATGTTTCGATCGATTGAATATGTTTCTATAACAGTGGAGTATATCAGATTCACTCCTCAATTTCGAGTAAAAATATTCACCTGACAATTCAGAGTAGAGAATTCACTTTATATGAGTGAACAATTATTAAAATTTGTATGATTCAGTTGGTATTCTACTTTTCGAGTAATTTCACTCAAGTAACTTAAAAAGAACTTTAAATTTTTTGCAAATCTCTCTCAAAACAAATGAAAAGTATTTTTACTCAAAGCGACAATGAAAATATCGCCACTCGCAAATCGCAAGAGTAAATGTTTCACTCAAACTTAGGATGAATTCTTGATATGAGCGAATGTTGCAATCGATTGAATATGTTCCTGGGACAGTGGAATACATCAGATTCACTCCTAAAATTCAAGTGAAAATATATACTCGGTATTTAAGAGTGGAGAAATTAAACAGGTTTCTGAATAAAAAGTCACTCGAGTGACTTACTTTGCGAGTGAAATTTCACTCTAAGAAACTTAGAGAGTACGTTACTCGCGAACTTCAACTATGAAACGAAAATCGATCCTTTACTTTATGTCTTTTTGCAAATTTTCCACACGGGCAAATATCTCATAATTCAAGCTATTACATGCACGGCAGAAACTTTCGTATGCTGCTCCATTCGCACGCTTCGGATAGGTAAGTACAACATTATCATTTTGCAACGTTATGTTTGAATTAGCGCATGCAATTTACGTATTATTGTGTAAACAACGTATCATTATTAATTTGCCAAATTAGTTTGTACTTCAGTTAGCTTTGGTCAAAACGACCTGTTAATGCCGACGCGGGAATTCGGAATACAATGCGACGCGCATCAGACTTCGTCGATTTTCTCTAACTGGCTCGTTCCGCGAGATTACAAGTGCGCTTACAACCGGTTGGTATTAATTACAAGATGGGTTTTCTCCTTGACGTCTGAAAATCATGTCATAGTTGGAACGCGCGATAGCGAGAATTAATTACAAGCGATATTGCGAATACTGCTGGCAGTTGTACCTGACTGGAAATTACGCAAACAAGAGCGATACGAGCAGGCGAAATATGATAGGTTCTCTGACGTGGAAAGATCACACGAAAGAGAATTAATCGCCCTTATTATGCCCGCGTGAGACAGGTTCTCCTCCGACGCGGGAGATATTTTGGGGACGATGGAAATCTCCCTTGACACAACTGAACTTGCAGAAAACACGAAAGAAATTTTCATACTCGAGGGACCGCGCGTCTCGCTTCTCTTTCAACATCTTATTGCATTCCGACGAGTCGTTTTGGGACAAGTCACTCTTCTTGGGGAAATAGCCTTCCGGCTATTTTCTTGCCGGGGAGCGACGCGTAAATAACGTAAACGGAAAGGGATGGCATGAATTTCGAAATCGTCAAAGGGTAACCATAAGAGGGTGAAAATTAACGAGAACGCGAGGGGAAAAACAACGTCTACATTTGCATCCATTTAAACGGCGACCGAACTTGTGACGCAAAAAAAATTAATTAAATTGGATATTAAAGTAGTATTTACAATTTTGACTACTTTGAAGTCGGAGATTTTCAAGAGGCATTTTACGATTATAACTAGAAATTTATTAATGTGCATATCTACAATTTCATGAACATATACAGAGAGAATGATTTGGTTGAATCAAATAAACACTTCTTTAGAATAGTCCAAACTTTTTTTATTAATCGAACAAAATTTTGTTTGACAAAAATATTTATTTGCGGCTTACTTCCAAAGAAATATTTTTGTTGTATCAACCAAATAATTTGTTCTGACTATTCCAAAGAAATATTTATTTGATTCAATAAATCGTTCTCTCTGTGTACGCGAAAAACTTGTACCCAATATATTATAGCAGTTTATTAATATAATATATTATATTTTACAAGTCATACAATATATTCACACTTATAGTCCAGCTAAAATTGATATATGTTAGCAATAAACGAATAGCTTCATTAGATATACCGAGAATCCGGTAACTCACAGTGGAGCCGCGGTATACAGATAGATTAGGTCAAGCAAAAGAAAAAATACTTAGCGTTTTAACAATTAAACATAAAATTTTAAGTTATTAGGTTGAGTAAAAAGTAATTTCGTATTTTTAGGTCAAGCTTAAAGATTAAAATTTTCATATTAAAAAATAATTTTATTGAGAAATACATGCACCATTTTGTTTATAACATTTCGCTATCTTTTAAGTAAAATTCCGTCTTTCTAGAATTTTCTAGTTTTCTGAGCGAAAAACTCCTCAAGATGTTGTTTGCAGGTCTCCAAAGAAGTGAAATTTTTTCCATTAAGCGAATTCTGCAGAAATCTAAATAAATGGAAATCTAAGGCCAGGTCAAGTGAATACAATGGATAAGGCAAGACATCCCAGCCAAGCTGCAATAATTTTTTATGGATTGCCAAAGATACGTGTGGTCCAGCGTTGTCTTGATGGAAGATGAAACGATTACTCAATTCTGCTCGCTTCTTATCGATTTTTCTTATCGATTGCTTTCAAACAGTTCAGTTGGGAGCAGTACTTGTTGGAATCAATTGTTTGGTTTTGTGGAAGCAACTCATAATACACTAGGTATTTCTTTGCAATTCCATCAAATACACAGCATGATTTTTTTCGCGTGGACGTTTTGCTTCGATGTTTGCGGCGGTTCATTTCACTTCCTCCATGATATTTTGCGCTCAACATTATTGTGCATAATCCACTTTTCATCACCTGTTACCATTCGTTTAATAAATATATTGTTTCCATTGTGTTTGAGCAATGAATCGCAAATGAAGATGCGGTTCATTAAATTTTTTTCGCTTAAATTGTGAGGTACCTAGACAGCGTACCGAGACACGTAACCAAGCAAGTGGTTTACAACGGTCTTTTCAGATACGTTGACAACTGTGCGATACCTCGTGTCGTATAATAAGGGTTATTTTCAATTAATATTTTCATTTGGTCGTAATCTACCACCAACGGCCTACCTAAGCACTTACCAACGTCGTATCATCAGCACGAAATTTCGCGAGATTTGGCACACACGTTCGCCTACAGCATCTTTTCTGTACACATTTTGTTCTTAGTTTCTGTACATATTTTGTTTTTAGTTTGCGTCGCATTTTTCCTTTTGCGAAAGTAGAAAAGCGTCAAACATTGAAAAACATCAGTACTGCTTGTTTTGACCCATGTTTACAGTGCCATCAAATGAAAACTAGTGAATCGATTTTGACGAGTTATGGCTTTATATACGCGGGAAAATATAACCTTTCAAAAAAAATGTCCGTCAGATCTTGAGTGAAGCTAGCTCCCAATATATTTTCTCTTAACGACATCTATCCGCAAAATACGAAATTACATTTTACTCAACACAATATTAATCAAAGAAAATTCGTGAATAATCACGCGCTATACGGTAGATGAGCTATGATGGCGACATGCTTGTATATTAAATAAAAAAAGTCCACTATTTTAACCCTTTTAGTATCACTGGCACCAATAGGGATCACTTAGGATCAGGCAATTAAAACTTTATAAATGTGCTGTTTACAGTGTTTTTGACAATATTTCATTTAAAAAAAGTTACCAAAATATCCCATGAATTATGCGCCTTAAAGGGTTAATAAGTAAAAAGTATTTTAATAAGTCAAAAAAGTCTTCTATTATTTTCCAAATGACCACGTACATGTTTAGTTATTAATTAAAAAATATTAGTGTACAATTATGCACAATAATGCACCAATCTTCTTTAATTAATAACTAAACATCTACGTGGTAATTTGAAAAATGTTAGAGGATTCTTTTGTTCAATTTGATCTAATATACAAGCATACAGCATTCTTTTTCATGTCAATTCCTAATGTCATTAAAATATTAAAATAGTATTATAAATACACAAGAATATTGATTGAAAATATTTTGTATTTTTTAGGGCTTTTGAGATTTTTAAAAGCGGTTCTTTCTTAAAGGTTTTTCATTTCGTACTTTTTAATTAACTAAAAGTTTGTTTTTGAAGTCAGTTAAAAAGTTCTTTTTTCCAAGTTAAAATGGCCAAAAATAAATGTTCCGTCTAGTATCTCTAAATATTCTCAAGTTTTCAAGGAAATAATGAAATTATCGAATTCCTGAATGACCTAGACAAACTCAAGTGATGACATTAATTCGAGAATCATGTAAATGACATGCTTAACGAGTTACAAAAAGTTTCATCTCAATATCTCTAGCGGTTTCCCAAGTTATAAAAAAATATATAGGGTGTCTCAGGTTCTTTTTCGAAATTTTTGTATAGAATAGAGTGAACATAAAAGTCCTGTACCGTTTTGCGATAATCGCAATAATATTCGCGATTAATTAAAGAAGATTAATGAATTATGATATAGTAGATGAGCTGTAGAGATGATATGTATTGTTATGTATTTGTACATTAAAACAAATTGGACAAAAAAATCTTTTATCATTTTGCAAATAACTACGTAGATTTTTATTTATTAATGAAAGAAAATTGTAACATGATTATGCGCGATAATGCAGAAATTTTCTTTAGTTTATATCTAAAAATCTATGTGGTCATTTGCAAAATAGTAGAGGATCTTTTTGTTCAATTTGATCCAACGGCAGATTGGCGCCACTACAGCTCATTTACCATATCGTGCGTGATTATTTATCAATTTTCTTTAATTAATATCTCGAGATTTATTCGCAAAACGGCATGGGACTTTTATGTTCATTTCAATCCGTTCTACAGTGAGAGAAGTTACCCGATAAAAATTAAAAAATGGATATTTCCAATCAAATTCCGATCTATTTTTACATCTGATCAGAATATTCGATTAAATATTATCGGATATTTCCAATTATAATGATATTTCATCAGATAAATCGACGAAAAAATTATGAACCGATATTGCACATCGGATATTTCCTGATTGGATATGAAATTTATTGGTATTTTGATCGGTTTTGATCGGAAATATCCGTTTGTTAATTTCTTATTGGATAATTTCTCTCAGTGTACATTCTCACAAAAATTGCGAAGGACACCCTGTATAGACGAACGAACTGAGAACGTCTTTTTTTCGAAGCTCGTTGAGAACTCGAATGTGTCATTACTTCTGAAATATTTCATGTGTGTAATTAACTGATTGCACACGACCATCCCTCTTGACGGGAATGAAACGCGCTGCTCTGACGGTAGCGTATCGACTCCGCCAAATAATTAAACGAACTATTCCGCACAGACGAAAAGAGCGGTGAAAGGAAGCGGAGACAGAGGGCGGAAAATAATCGTGGAGAATACACGAATATTCACTTTCGATCCCGGCGCTGTATTTCGTGAGCTCGTCCCTCGTAAAAAGCTCTCGCTAGTCCATAAAGTTCGAACTGCCGCTACGGCGATCCTCGTAAACGCTTCTCTTAATCGAACTTCGTGCCGGCCCTCCGGAAGCGACTTTCTTGAGGGGGCGAAAGGTGAGATAGATAGCGGATTGAGAAGGATCGAGCGTGGGAGTTGCCGGGCGGAAACTTATCGGAAATGCGGCCTCGCACGCCCCCTCAGCTTTGCTTACGCGCGTTTGGCTTGAACAGGCTTTGATTATCAGCCGTGACGCAGGAGGGAAAGTTCTCGGACGTGTCGCGTTATCGGGTGTCCTTTGCGGCGGGCTAATGTCGCGCGATGCGCTCCGAGCTGTGGCTGAGAATTCGCGCGACGACGAAATTGGCCGGGACGAGCCGATGAATCGGTGCGCGCAAATGACAGCTGCGGAATCGGGACGCGGAACGAAACAAGATATTTAGCATACGGAGTGAGGCTTGAATAAAACATCACTCGAACAGAACGGCGCCCCTTATCGCCGGGTCGTGGAGACCGACGGGAAAGATCGAGGTTGACCCGACGACTCTCGTCAACCGAGAGGGAAATCTCCCGGTGAATTCGCCGGAGGAGTCTTTTCATCGTGAATTTGATCGCGCGCGCGTCTCTGTTATTTTTATTATACGGACGGATCCGCTTCCTCATTCTTCGCCCTTCCCGCGCACGTCCGGCCGCGCATTTTTATTGCGTATCTTCCAGACACCCTCGACGGCGCCGCTCTTTTGTGCCACCGATTTTTATGAAACACACAATAACGTCCGCAGCGCGGGAAGGAATAAAACGCATGAATACCGCAGACGATATGACACGTGCACCATATTAAAGCTTGCCGACGCGGCAAGAAAAATCGTTTTCTATACGATCGCGGGCAGCGCGCAGGATCTCTCTCCCTCAACGCGCAACACAATGACTTTTATTAAACTAATTTGAATCCCAAAGATACATGATACGTACGATCAGAGGAGGAATACGCGAAAGATCAACGATATACACTGAGAAGAGAAGAAACTGTTGACTTGAAAGAATATTATTTTATTCAACTAAATGCGGCGGTCACGGACTATCAAGCATTTGTTAAGCCAAAGTATTGTGCTAAAATAAGTGCAACAGTTTAGTAAAAATAATATTCGGTACAGACTCAATATAGATAAGAAGTATGCTCAAATATATATACGATTAAATATATATATATATATATATATATATATATATATATATATATATATATATAT
>NW_022639555.1:173091-185775 GCF_010583005.1 Odontomachus brunneus | reverse complement strand
TATATATATATATATATATATATATATATATATATATATATATATAAGAATATATATATATATATATATATATATATATATATATATATATATATATATATATACGGTTAATATTACGATTTTATTCATTTGAATTTATATTGAATTGAGCTGACAGAATATTTCGTTAAACGGAGAACATATTTGATACAGTCAAATGAATAATTACTTCGTTTAAATATATATATATATATATATATATATATATATATATATATAATTGTATAAAGCAATTATTACATATTATCTGTCACAAATATTCACTTCAAGGAAACTTGCTCAAATGCATAACGTTTCTTTAGAATCACATATCGAGTTGAGAGATAAATATATTTCATTGAAATGATCAAAAATGTACGAGTCTGATAAACGTTTAAAGTAAAGGTTAAATTGAAATTAATTATTATTAATATCACTCTCTTTTAATATTCACATAAATATTAAATTATGTTAATATTACTATCTTGAGAAAAAAAACATTCACACTTTTATGTTAAACATCATAGATATTTGCACAAACAGCATTGGCTCTTAATGGTCTTATTCCTCTATTAAAATTTATTTATTTGTTACCTATAAAGCCTTAAGATACATATTTATTTCATTTGTGTTAAGATTTTTTCTTTCATTAACTGTGTCGATTACGTGCATTAATGTTATACTTATTATTACGTTGCTTTTCTTTAAATAACCATATATACATGTTATAAAATCATATTGTTTGGATTAAAGCAATGCCTACTTAGCGGTAAACCGCAAGGTTACATACAAATATTTTTTTTAATTCGTTTAACACTATACTAAACATTAAAACTTGATATATAATAGATTATTTATTTCCATACAATATGATTGACAATATGATTGCGATGAAAAAAGTATATTTTATTTAACCAATTAAATATTTTATTTACGGGTCAAAATGTTAATTGAGGTAATTAATTTAATCTAAAATGTAACCTTATCCTTTTATAAATTGAATTAATACGTTACATGGAAGAACTAAATGTCTCACATTCTCTATAACTAACCAATTTTAATTAAAAGACAGAATTACTTTTACGTAACAAAATTTATGTCGATTGAATGCTACTTATTATCCATCCATTTAATTTCCTTTAATATTACCACTTATTCCAAATAATTATAATTTGATTAGTACAACAAGAGTTATACTTCATTTCATTGAACATCAAGGCAATAAAAACTATTTTGTTGATTTAAATTCCAAAATTAAAATAAAATTTATAGTTATTACCAACGTAGATTTAACTCAAACACGCTAATATTCAAATTAAGTAATTCATAATTAAAGTTTAAACAAATTTAATCCAGAAAATAAACGGCTCTGAATAAAATATTTGAATAAGAGGAAGCATTTATATTGATGAGCGTCTGGGATCGCCATAGGATCGCCGGCTTCAGTAACTTTCAATTTGCAAGTGATAACACGATTCGAAATGTTTCAACGAGTGCTTAAAATATCAACAGTAATTGATTTCACAGAGGGGCACGGTAAAAGCGGATAATAATTAATTGTGTCGATAATTATCGAGAAATGATTAATCGCGCTGGCAAATATCGCCCAAAATAACGATAGAGGAAAAAAGATGATTATATTTGATCAGCGATAAGCGTCATTCTCTGAAACTTCCACATAATCGAAATCCGTTAAATACGCGTGCTCAAAGCGTCGAAAACGAAGCACTTTAGTGGCGCTTAGCAAATATCTGCGAATATCTCCGCGAGACATTCAAAATTCGATTAGTTCTAGTTTAATAAAGATTTTATTTCGCGTCAGAATAGGTAGAAAGTAAACAAAAAACATTCAAGTATTTGCGAATACCTTCGCGACTTTATGACATTGATATTATATATCAATGTTCTTTTGATATTCATATTGCTTAAAAATAACCTATGTCGTCAATTAACGAGTCAGTCAACGTCCTTTCCTACGTTCCATTAACTTATCATATCTGAAATATCAGATACCAAAAATCAATGCAAATAAAGATCGCAACATACAGTTATTTATATTCACAGATCTTCCTCAAAGATAAAATGAATGTCCCAATTATAGTGAACAAGTAATCTTACCGTGTCAATAAATTAGTTAATTAATAATGTACGTGTTAAGCTAAATATACAAAATTGATTTTGTTGGAAAGCTTGACACACACACATACTTGGGGTTTTGTGTTATATTTTTCTAATTTATGTAGAAAGGTTTTACTTTATTTATATTTTTTTAAAATTGTGATGTGTCATTCACTGATATAACAATTTACTTCTTTTTTAATTCGTAACATAAAGTGAATATCCTAATTAGTGTCCAAGTAACTTCTCATCGTGAAAATAAATATATAAAATTATTAATATAAAATAATAAATAATCAGTATTATTCGAATATCACAAATCAGTAAGAATCATGAATGCATTACTAACCTATTACTGACTTAAACATGGCAGTTTATAGGTTAATGGCACATATTAGTATTATTTTTAATAAATTCTGGAAAGGCCAATTATAATGTTAATATTATTTCTTAACTCTAGTAAATAAGATTTATAAACCACATGTTCTTTTCAGAGAAATAGAAACATCTGTCATTTCATGTCATATTTATTCAGATTGTTACTAATGACAAAAATAAATATCTTAGTATTAATTAGTGACATATATGAGTTAACTATAAAAATTACATATCTTATTAGTTTCTCTGCTTATAAAATATTCTTTATTTTTTTCAACTTTCATATAACCATTCGCTTGAAGTTAAAGAATAAGATCTAACAAATAGACATGTGATATTAATTGTCAACTTCTAAAATATCGACGAATACTGTTCGAACTGTCGCTGTCAGCAGTACGCTTTTAAAATTACAACATTTACGATAACCTTTAATTTTATTCAAAACTTATTATAACAGATAATATGTAAAATTAAAAATACGATATATGTGTGGGATAAATATAGATCTATCTTAATTAATTAAGAGAAACGAATAAAACTGTCACTAATTGGGACATTCAATTTATTAAAAGATATTTTCTCGAAGATAAGAAACATTCATTAATCAAAGAAATATTATAAGAGTCTTACATGATTAAGATATACTTATAATGTAGAAAAAATTGAAGAAATTATGCAAAATTTATAAAGCAACCGATAAAACTGCACAGAAGTAATTTTTTTCAAGAAATACGGAAATACGAACTTTTTCGATGTCTTTAAAACGCATGTGAAAAAAAATTCTCACATTAAGCATATATTTTTCATATATGTCGTGTAATATATCAGTGTTACAAAGAGAAAAAAAAATTAGTTGAATTAATCTGATAATGAACGAACTGAATCCATTTTAGTTGAAAGAAACCGAATTTCTGGTTATTAGAACCGAGTTTAGTCCATAAGAATCAAGAATTCTGTTTCAGTCAGCCAAAAATCAATTCATTAAATTAATTTATACAATAGTTACTTTGCAAATAATGACAAACAATGCAACGCAACCAACACAACTATCCATTACTGCTCAGAAGTGTAACAAATATTCCAGCTTTCTGCAATTTTCACGCGCAGTATGAAATTGCAATTCTCATAAACAGTAGTATTAAATGCTACGCAATAGTTACTACGCGAGATAAAATATTGTTCCATACTGTTATTAAAAATAACGAGCAATCTAAATTACAGCACCGAAAATACATACATCAATATATAAAACATTTTTCAATTTTATGAATTGAATTTTTCAATTTTATGAATTTTATGAATTATTTTTACATCATTTATGATATCAAGTTACAAAATATATTTGATCAAATTATTCATTCATTGCTGCCATATATAAATTTTTGTTTCAGTATAACACAGTATGTTCTGCGTGTAACGTTCACAAAGATTCGTATGTTTTGCTGACTCGTGATGCCTAAAACAAATAATGGAAACTCCACAAAAATAAAAATCGTGACACACATTGGTTTATAACGTTCATTGAGATTCGCAGCTTCGCTCGTAATTAATCCTTTTTAACGTTTGTACAGAATAATGTATATATACATATAAGTAAAATTCGGAAATTATCCTCCGTTTCTTACGACTGAACTCTCCACTCAACCTTCGCCAGCTGCTCAATGCTGAGAATAACAATGCTATACAGATTAACGTTGGTTTGCTATACCGTCATGGAAAAGAAAGCAAGAAAAATATAAAGGAAAACAATTATCGAGCTTATACAATGTTTCGCTCATAAAGTCTTTCCTTCCATTTATTTTTGGAATGTATTTAAATACATACTAACAAAAACACCCATATCTCCGCCTCCAATTTTCATGAACTTGTAACATGTTACACTTTAGATCAAAATAACAAGTACGTTTTTTATTATATGTACCCTTCCGCAAATTTAGAGGGTGAAATACCTTTTTGAAGAAAACCGTTTTTTTTATTCGAAGGGAATATAAGAAAACTATAAGAGATAGAAAAAAATATTTTTAATAAAAATTGAATGGTTTAAAGAGCACTTTACAGAAATTATTTTAATAATTATAATACGAAATGGTGGGGGAAATATTAACAAAAAAGATTTTTTTCAAATAATTTCTGTAAAGTACTCTTCAAACCATTCAACTTTTATTTAAAATATTTTTTTCTATCTCTTATAGTTTTCATTATATTGCTTTCAAATGAAAAAAAACCGATTTTCTTCAAAGAGGTATTTTACCCCCTAAACTCACGAAAGGGCACATATGATAAAAAACGTATTTGTTATTTTTATCTAAAGTACAAGATATTACAAGTTCATGAAAATCGGAGGCGGATACTTGTCTGGATATACAAATTAATTTCACAGAAACTTTATTGGTCCATTTGTAAAGGTTAGATCCTTTTTCAGTAGTTCATATAGCACTCATATTCATTACAAAGAATGATAAAATACAAAGACGAAAGAAATACGAAAAACATTTATCAAAATTTGCTCCAGACAATATGTTATATAAAATGTAATGTAAAAATCTAAAATTTTAATATATCTTGCTGCCTCAATAAAACAAAACAATTACTGCATGATATAAATTTAATGACTAATTCAATACAGTATATTTGCTTTTTAAACGTAATGAAAAACTGCAAAGTCCCATTATCGATTGCTTCACGTCGTGACATTCACGAAAGTCTATCTGGCTATTTACACGTGAACATTCAAACACTGATAAAACTCGAAGAAATTAATTATACACGTAGCTAATTATAGACGATTACTACCACGATCTACTATGAAACTTCATATTTTAAATAAGATTTATGGGGGATTATTACTTCGTCACTTGACTTATATTTTTGTACATAACACCATATGAGAGAAGATAGACAATTACATAACAAAATTTTCGGAATCGTTGGAGGCGCAATGTAGTTCAAGTAATGCGGCTGCTCTGTTCTTTATCATTCCTATGGGTCATTCGACGTTGATACTTTTCGATATTACTAACTGTGCGCACGTAACCGTAACCGACCTTCACGCCCGGCTTCCGTCCACGACGGAATCTTGACAGACGAACGTGCCTTTACAGCCAGGTACGAGCGCACCCTTCGGATATGTCTGACTAATTGACAGCGGACGTTGGAGGTGTTCCACGGAGAACTGGACTCGACCTTTGACAGATTAATTCCTGAGGGAACCTACGACCCACCTGACATTCACGTAATATTGCGCGCTCCTAAATAATAATCGAAGTCGAAACCGTGCTTCGATCTAAAGTCAACCAAGAGAAGATACAGAAAGAGAGACAGAAAGAGAGAGAGAGAGAGAAATAGAGAGAGAGAGAGAGAGAGAGAGAGAGAGAGAGAGAGAATGATAGCATCGGAAAATCTAAGAAGATTCCAGCCGGCAAGAAAGTAACACAAAGCGCGCTCGAATTTGAATGAAAATTAATAAGGAAACCTTGATGGATGCAATCGTGTTATTAATACTAAATTAATTACTATTATTAATACTAAATGTACTCCGACCTTGTTCAAACATATATTATTATGGATGCAGTAACAACAATTTAAATGGGATGGCAATTAATATCTTTATAATTTAGTAGTTTATTAATACACTACACGCAAAAAAAGAACTAGCTTCCAGAGCTAAAAAATAGCTATGGCAGGTAAGATGTATCACTGAAATAGGGATAGCTAATGTCGATATTACCGAAGCTAAATTTATTCGCTGTTTAAACTTAGACGCTACAGCGAGAAATATTAGCTGCTAAAAACAAATTACTGTAGCAAATGATTGTAGCTGTGCGGCAAACTTCCTTAATATATGCATACGATAAGAAATTTAGGAATAACTGCCATTTTCTTAGCTATTTGAAATAATGTGCATTTTTAATGTCACCTAATATATTTGTATTTCATAGCGAATGCATTTTAGCTGTCATAGCAAATTCTTAGCAGTGACAGCTAAACGATTAGCCTTTTGACAAAGTTTAAATCAGCTACCGCGATTCAACTGATATTACTAAGGTTGCTTTCCAACAAGAGCCACAAGTCGACACAAACATCATTCTATTCTTTGTTCCACATTTAGTGAGTAACAAAGATAGGATGATATTTGTGTCGACTCGTGTTTCTTGTTGGAAAGCAACTTAAGTCTTTTTTACGTGTAAATATGCATATATAGAAACATATATACTTTGGTAACTTTATAACGCATCACGCTGTATGATGAAAATTACTGTCTAATAACCATATAGTACAGAATTAACCTCGAAATTTGAGTCGACGGTTTACCTCGACCTCGGCTCAACTCATGTCAGAGAGCGTCTCAGTTCATCTAATTAATTATCTTCAAACTCTACGCACATGTGGAAAGAAGGATCGGCGAGGAGAGGCAATGGAGAGATAAGAGGAGAGCAAGGTAGTAGCAGGTGAAGCTAAAAAGAATAATTCACGAATAAGCAATTGGCGAGCCAACCGGCTCAAGATGCCCGGCTAGCAGCAGCCAACGACGGGTAGAAGATTACGAAAACCTGGCTACGCCGCGAAAACTAAGTTCGCCTTTATTGGAAACACAGTGGGGCTCTTTCTTACGATACTGCCGCGTCTCTCTCTCTCTCCCTCTCTCTCTCTCTCTCTCTCTCTCTCTCTCTCACTCTCTACCTCTCTCTTCGTCTTTCTCTGTCTTTCTCTCCTCTTTAAATCGAATTTCAGAACATTCCGCCTGCGTCTTCCAGCCGGCAGAGCTTTCGCTGTTATCACGAAGGCCGTGAGCGCGAAGACAATTGGAAAAGCTCGAAATTTGCGAGTACTTAAACGTATGAAACTTGGAAATTTTACTGCCGAATATTGCCTTCCACCGCGTTTCCCGCCGCTCTCGATTTCGCGCACCATACGTATGCTGACTGCACAAAATTCATGAGAAGTGTTTTCAAGACTTCCGCTCTCAAAAGAGCCTGAGATCTCAAAGGAGTCATCCGGTTTATGAAATAACAATCGAAGACTTCGGTGCGAGAGGGAGAGGGGGAGGGGGCTGGAAACCCGAGCGTTCTGTATTATTAATTTGACGGAAACTACAGATGTCTCCGACAAATATACGCGAATCGCAAGAACGAGCGACCCTATAATCTTTCTCTCGTTTTCCTCTCGTCTTGGAATTAATTAATTTTGCTCCGAACGCTTCATCGCGAGCTTTACGCTGCATGCACATTACGGCTGATCGAATTTACGAAACAATCCGATTTTCTCGATAATAAAACCGCCGCTATTAAGGAATAATACTCTTGCGGCCTGAAATCTCCAATTTGTCCCGATTATACGGGCAATTAGCATACAACTAAATCGTAACACAGAAATACTCGATATAAAACCCAGAGGGATTACGTCATTCGAGATCGTTCATTTGTTGCTGATTCCAGGCGATTGCATCACGCATCGGTTGGGACGATAATAACGACGATTATAACAGCAATTTATCGAGACAGAAAGTATTCATCCGGTTTAACGGCCAACTCGGATTTCAAACAGCTGGATTTAACGGCAGTATTTATGATTCGCTCGCGGCGATAATAAGTGCGCGTAAACATTTAGTACACGATGAATCGTTATGTCCAGCGCACAGTTGATTTTCGATCAAACGACGGACGCGCGCTGTCGCGTACGAAAACAATGCGTCGCCGGTGGGAGTTCGATCACCTGGGTATGTCGATTTCCATGGGCGAATAATCCGACAAGCTTGCTGCGGACCCTCTCTTCCGTTGCAGGCATAATAACGATAACCATAATAATAACAACGATAACAATAATATGAATAATAATAATAATAACAAAAAATACTATCGGCAAGTAAATAAACTTTGTTTGTCGAGCATGGAAGATCTCGCGACTACTGAGACACAGTATAACCCGCTTAGAAGTTTCCCAAAACTCTGTTAGACACAGAGGAGATTCCCGTTAGGATGCCAAAATTTTGCCCTAAAATTAGTTATCCCATTACGACACTAATTGAGAATCCCATTCTTGTTCCAGACATGGATTCTCTATCTAGGATCGAGACAGAAATAGGATAAACTCGGATAAGATGGATACTTTTTTAAAATGCAAAAAAAAATACATTTCTTATTGTTATTTCTTAATAGCGTTTGACACATTACTTCACAAGCCTACAGTACATAATACCAAATGAAGTGAAATTGTTTATTACAAAAATGTCAAAACATAAGCATTGGCCATCTTACCTAAATTTTTAAGACAAGATGGCCACAAGGAATAGATGACATACATATTTTATGTTCAAGATTCTGTACCTATTACTTTATAAAATAATGAAAAAAACATAATTTGACATATTCATTTTAGTATAGGATATTTAATACATATTATTTGTAAAAAATATAATACACATATAAAATATAAATCTCTATTACAAATCTTAAATTCTAAATCCAATTTTTGATCAAAATATATTGCACATAAGATTTAATTACTGTAATATTGAAAGTAATTTTTTAAATATAACGACTTTTGTTTTATAAATGTTAGAATAATAGTGGGCCATCACTCCAAAATGTGAGTGAAAGATGATTATAATAGTATTAAACAAGTAGCGAAAATGAAAATAAAAATGCATGTTATATTACATACCAACTTTATGTATCTAACGTTAATTGTGATAGCTTAACTGTAATTTATTCGACGTTACAGCAAGTTTTAGTGGACACATGAGAAATTTTACAGGTAGTCAAAAATAAAAATATAATATTCATAATCTTGCTATTTCGAAAAATGTATGCACATGCATTACGATAAATATCGATTATCTTTGTGATTGATTATACAAACGCAATGTTTTGCAATTATTAGAAAAATTACAGCCTATGACCATCTTTTCGGTATAGCCATAATACCCGAGTTTATCCTATACTATAGGAACTCGCGCGTTTTTTCAATTGGCAATGTTAGTATTCATGGTATCAAACACAAAGTCCCATTTTTATATCAACTATTATATACAATAAAATTTAATATTTTTTAAACAGTTTAGATATTTGACTGAATAATGAAATGAGTTGGAAAGAAATATCAACATATATTTGCAGATGCAATTGCGAAAACGTCCACCCATCGATTCTCGTAAAATTCAATAAAATAAAATACTGCCAATATTCATATTTAATGTCATATTTAAAAGGATTTCTGACGCAATTAAAAATTAATCAAGTTAACTGAATTAATATGTACCGGGTTTTGCACTTACATACAGGTCTTTACGACGGGTTGCCTATCCGTTTCGCTGGCAGGCGCGCGTGTCGTGTGCGGTCTCAGTAGGCCTTGACGAAAGCCTACTCACTTATGCATTTATGAAGTTTATGTTCCAAGTATATGTGTAAGCGTAACAACTGTGCAAACTTACTCACTTATGCATTTATGAAGTTTATGTTCCAAGTATACGTGTAAGCGTCTGTGCAAACTTACACGGTCTTGAAAAAGGATATAGATGTACAGCATTAACGATATCATTTTTTGATATAGAAAGGTGTAGACGTACACACCATCTCTACACGGGGAAAAATAATTTTGCTCTTTTAGCAAAATCGTCGTTGCTACTGCATATTTGTAGTGACATCAAAAAAATTTAGTTGACGTAACTAATTTTACAAATTTGTTATCAGAGCAGAAGTAGTCTTTGCCAGGATAAAAAAATTTGTTGAGTGTATTTGTCCTAAGAATCACGTTAATTTGCTATTGATGCAAAATAATGTATCCTTAGCAAATTTATTTGCTATCCGAGCAAAACTGCTCGTATAAATCTGCATCATACAACTGCTTATATAAATCCATCATGATTCTAACAAAAATTCATCATGATTCTTATAGCAAAATAATTTGTATTCATCAAATTATATCCAGCAAATAGTGATTAGTACTCTTAGCAAATCTTTTTGCTATCCATATAATAAAGAAAAGAAAAGAAATAAAGAAAAGAAATCCCAGCAGAAAATTTGCTGAGACAGCAAATTATTTTTCTCCGTGCACAATACGACTAATTACAGCGATCGTAAATCAATCGTATAAAAATTGTCAGTCTCCCTTGTATTATTTGCATACACATTTGACGTAAAATTTTAATCCACGGAAAAAAAAGATATGGACAACTAAACATAATTTGCTGTATTAGCCACTTTTTCTTTGCAGGATTTCTTTCTTACTAAGATAACAAGAAAATCTGCTCCTGCAACAAAAAAGTAACTAAAGCAATAAATTATGTTTAGTTGTCCATCTGTAGCAAATTTGCTGCGTTAGCCACTTGTCTTGCTATACGAACAGATTTTCTTGTTATCATAGCAAAAAAATAGATTCCTGCAGCAAAGAAAAAGTAGCTAACACAGCGAATTATGTTTAACTGTCCATATATAGCAAATTAGTTTGCTGCTGCAGCAAATCCTTTTTGCCATATCATAATTAATCGCGTTGTGATCTGCATTGATCACAAAACTTAATGATACATTCAATTATGATCCCTTAGAGAGATATGCATTGATAGCATAGAAATAACGTGCACTTTTACACTTCTCTACACTAAAAAAGGACACTATTAATGTTTCACTGTACGTTATTAATTCTTCACTGTATATCTTCTGTAATATATGCCAATATCAAAATGATAAATGTTAAATTACATTAGGTTTTTTTACGGGATGAGGAGCAAAGGGCATACGTGTAAACGTACACGTTCTTAAATATACATGGTATTAAAAAGATATACTCTATTTATATGTGAAACTTCTTTTATTAATAACTTTTTAATAAACGATGAGCGACAATTAAAATTCTTCGCATATTACTTTAAATTATGATCTTAACAACACATATCAAGGTCATTTGAATGTTGAGCTTACGTAAATATTTACCGAAATTTTGGTCAAACTTTTCGTATTCTTAAACAAAATTATAAAATCATACCATCAAAGTTGTAATAAAATCAAGTCGATTTTTCATTATATGGTCGATAAACTGTTGAAAACTGCATTCACTATTTTAAAGTTATCTTAGTTAATATTCGATTGCTCCAAATATATTTTAAATATGTTTATTTGACAATATATGGAACCATTTTACCGAGTTTGAAAATCGAAGAGTGAAGCTTTTTAGTGCTACACCTATGTTTTATTCAATTCTAATATAAAATAAAAATCAGAACAATATATTGAGAAAACGTTCCCCACTTAGAATCGCATATTTAAAATATTAAACTTCTAATCACTTGTAATTTAGAATTACACACTATAAAAAGAGGTCGGTCGAAACAACTAGAATCGAATTGAACGAACTTAATTTTTGGATTGTAATAGCGAACTAATTGCCTCAATTCCTCCGATATAATGTAATATTTCATTAAATTTTTCTCTTTCTAGATTATATTTATCATTAGAACGATAAACTGTTGATTTAAATAGTGCCTATCTAACTTATTATTAAAAAAAGTTATTTAACTTAACATTAAAAAATATTGCTGAAAGTGTCAAAAAAAACTCTAAAAATAACGGATCTGTATAATCAGATCCCAGACAGGATCGCATATTACATAAAACTTCAAGTGATGAAGCTTGTTTGCTTATATTTCGCCGCGACGGAAATTTTTCCGCGAGTGAGTAAAGTAGCCCTACTCTCCTATCAATGGCCGTTGAGAGTTGTGTATCTAAATTTTATATATCGTAACTTATTCAACAATCCTGAGGAACTGTAATGATATCTTCTAGTTGAACAAATATCTCAAACGTCCAATTATCAAATTAGCTCAATGTACTTTTGTCATCTGATTTAGGGTAAAGTCGAATAAGATAGCCATACTTTTTCAAAATGCAAAAAAATACATTTCTTATTGTTATTTCTTAATAGCATTCGGCACATTACTTTATTGAAGCCTACAGTATATAATAGTATATAATATCATCAGAGTTAAAAGGAAAATACTTCATTGAAATTATTTATTACAAAAATATCAAAACAATGAGCATTGGCCATCTTACCTAAAATTTTCAGATAAGATGACTGTAACATTAAGATGGCCCATACATATATATATATATATATATATATATATATATATATATATATATATATATATATATATATATATTTTTTTTTTTTTTT
>NW_022639555.1:158277-171829 GCF_010583005.1 Odontomachus brunneus | reverse complement strand
TTTATGTTGAAATTTCTGTACCTATTATTTTATAAAATAATAAAAAAAAACATAATTTGACATATTTATTTTTTAGTATAGGATATTTAATACATATCATTTGTGAAAAATATAATACACATATAAAATAGAAACTCCTATTACAAAACTTAAATTCTAAATGCAATCTTTTGATTAAAATATATTACACATAAGATTTAATTACTGTAATATTGAAAATAATTTTTGAACATAACGATAACATAACGACTTTCGTTTTATATTCATAGAATGATATTGGACCATCTTACCCAAAATGTGAGTGAGACGGCCATAGTATTTATAAACAAATAGTGAAAACGAAAATAAAAATGCTATATTTACAATTTACATAACTACTTTATGTATCTAACATTGATCGCGATAGCTTAACTGTAATTTATTCGACGTTACAGCAAGTTTTAGTAAACACATGAGAAATTTTACAGGTAGTCTAAAATAAAAATATAATATAATATTTATAATCTTACTATTTCAAAAGAAACGCACATACTACGATAAATATCGATTATCTTTGTAACTGATTACACAAATGCTGTTTTGCAATTATTAGAGAAATTACAGTCTATGGCCATCTTTTCGGTATAGCCATAATACCCGAGTTTATCCTATTTAACTTCTCATCCAGAGATAGACCGACACAACACAACGTCTAAAATCAGGACATCAGACGTCTCACAGCATCGGAATATAAGACGTCTCTAAGATATTTTTAAGACATCTTTAAGACATCTTATGTCCCGATTTTAGACGTTGTGTGGGAGAGTTACTCATATTATGTTCATATTAGATTTTTTTTCTTAGTTGGAAAAACATTTATAGCGTCCATATAACTGTATTTCCGTTTCTACATTAACCTTTTGTTTCTGACTAAATCTTTTAGTGAAAATTCTTATATTAGATTGTTGAACAGACTTAATTTTCATTCAACTTGACTCGATTGCAATTGATAGGGCCAAATTTGTTTGATCCAAAAACTCGTTTTATCCGATCTTTTTTTCAGTGCACGTTTAAAACACTATATTTCTAACCGAAACTCATAATTATTTTAGGGAACCGGATTCTAATTAGGTGTCTCGAGAAATTTTCTATGCAGATAGCCGAGATCCTAGATCGAAACGCCCGATAGAAAATCCGATTCTCGTTGTAGCGGAAAATTTTATGTGTACGCAAGTGATAGTGAATAATTGTATGTAACGCTCAACGGCACTCCATCACAATCTGGATCCGATGAGTGTCGAATACGGTGCAGCCGACTTCGAGCTTGTTGGTCCCGAAGGGTGAACGCGACCATGCACGGTATTGTTAATAGTCGCGAGCGAATAATCCGACGAGCCCGCAGTCGCGTTTATACGTACATTAGCCCGACTCGTATGCAAACTGAAATCACGAACGGTAACGACTAGGCGGCCTGCATAAATACGCGAGCGTAGCGCGGTGGACTAATCAATTCCGTCGAATCACAGAGAATTTTCAATGCTGCACTGTCTACCCCTCCCCCCTCCTCGCCCGACCCGCGCCCTTCACCCTCGCCTCGTCGTGTATATCCGCAACACGACACAGGAAAGGCACACGAGGAGAAAGAGCGACGAGGGGAGGAGCCGAGGGAATTTTATTGTCGAACTAATTCGGCAAAAGAGAATTGATTGCTGGGTCCTCTCGTTGGCTTTGTCGCCCGCGTACGTACACACGACCCGTGTTAGCTTCGTCCCCGTCGCACCCTTCGCCGATAATCGAAATTTAACAGTATCCGGTGACCAGCGAATCGGCCATTAAGGGTCCCAAAAAAATGCCAAACACACGAACATACGGCTACGAATGCGGCTCGCTTGGTTTCCCGACAAACGAGGATAAAGGGAGAACGAAGTGTGCGCAAGGAGAAATGTTTGCGTCATACGAGTAATAAAATTGTGAACTCGGTCCGAGAAAGAGATACACGTTATGTTCTCGAAATATCTCGTTAAAAACAACGAGCTCTATGATATATTGGAGTGAGCCTTCAAGGAGTTTCGAATAATTCATAAAGAAAAGAACACATATTGATACTGGTTGTATTCGTGGACATATAGGGATAATCTGCGAATTCCCATTGGAGGGTTGAAGTCACCACTAATAAGAGAGAGCAATAGAGAGTAAGATGTCTTTCTTTAGGTGTATGTGTGTGTGCGGACCATCGTGCGCTGCAAACGCTTTGAAGCGCTTAAAGAAAATGGTTGGTCTATACGGCGCTTCAAAACATTTGTAGCGTCTAATGGATCGCATCCATCTAATTGTCTGCTTGATGGGGAGAACGGAGGAGGAGAAGCGGTCATATGGTCAATGTGTTCTCTTTTCCTTTCACTATATTTCTCTTTTATTTCTACTACAACATCCCCTTTTAAAGTATTATATGATAGAGAAAGCACCTTTTTTTTAGTACATTTCTATCTTTTACTCTTTGCTTCAATCATACGCCTCATAAGAATGCACAGTCTACCTCTATAAATCGGTTATTGTTATTTTTGTCACAAGAGACAACTCATTGATTGGTCATGTGAAACGAGACAGATACCAGCAATCAATGTTACACTTGTTCTTTTATCATAGCAGGCAATGATATGTTATTTTTTCTTTTCTTTTTTTAGAAAAATTTAACAATTTTATCTTCAACCTCCCCTGTGAAATGAAATGATTATATGACATATTTTCTTTGAATTTCCAAACGTGTTAATCCCCTCTTGATCTTTTTATTCTTAATGAACTATTGTCTGTCCTATATTACAGATCTTTTTTATATTTTTGTACGGATGACACACTATCCAAACAAGAAAATTATAAGTAAACAGGTTTTAAAATTATAAGTAAATAGGTAAATAGGACACTCATCAAGATAATTTTCATCCATTCATAATAATTTGTTTGTGTTAATTACATTATTTACATTTTATTACATTTTACATTATTTTTTCTACGTAAAGAAGCAAACAACTATTGTTTGAAAACATTTCTTATCCGATCTTTATTTTCTAAGATATTTATGGAAATATCTACAAAATTATTGGTTTCAATAATTTTTTACTCGAATTCTATTAACTTTACTGAAAAATAGCGAGATAAAAATTGTCTATTTCCTTCTCATAGAGCTCTGAGATCTTTTTCAGAATTTTTGATTAACTTTTTAGTACTGCATTTCCTTGCATTTTCTTGAAGTATTAAAAAGTTAATAAAAAATTCTAAAAAAATCTCAGAGCTCTATGAGAAGAAAATAAACAATTTTTACCTCTTGCTATTTTTCGGTAAAGTTAATAGAATTCGAGTAAAAAATTGTTGAAACCAATAATTTTGTAAATATTTCCGTATATATTTTAAAAAATAAAAAATGTCGGATAAAAAATGTTTTTAAACAAAAGTTGTTTGCTTCTTTATATAGAATAAACTTCCGTAATAAAAAATGTATGTTTCTATTTAAAAAAGTAAAATTGACCTCGACCTAACCTTGGCGAGGCCACGCAAGATCAAACCAATGATACTTTCTTATGTCCCCCATCGATTCATATAACTTTTGTCTGAAACACTTTTGTCTGCCGGTTTTAGTTTTCGAAATATTCAGCTGGATAAATTAAAATAGCCCACCCTGTATAATTCGGGTATTTTGGAGCGAGAAAGAAAAAAATAAGAAAAAAAGACTTTAGGAATCTGTAAGAAGCAGCTAAAACGAGCAGACCTAATATTTTACTATAATCTGGTATCTCGAAGACTCACTTCAGCACTTCACTATAGAGTTCACTGGTTAGAAAAGATGATATCTGAAAAATCTGTATTCCAGAATAAATGAATCGTCTCGCGCGTCGATTATTCTTGCGGAAGAAAGTCCGACTCACCAAAAATCATGACGTCATGCACATACATAAATGCATAAATAATACGCGCCAATTTCTCCAAGAGTCCCCGTCTCATTTGCCGTGGGCGTAATTTATTATTCATTGTGCTGCGCAATTAGATCGCGCTAAACGACCTGCTTAACAGATACACAAGAAAGGGCAAACGCCGAGAGTGCATAGAATTTAATTTCAGGAAACACAAATGAGGTGTACACGCTCTTTCGCATCGCGATAACGCCACGGTATTATTAACGATGGTAAAATTGGGGAGAGGAAACGGGGGAATTACGCTTAATTGTATTGTGTACCTTTTCGTTATAATTAATTGCGCGACGCGTCTCAGCGTCGCGCTTGCGAATTGACGTGAACGAGAGTTATTTTCCATACGGAGAACACAAAATATGTGTACATACGTACACACGTATATATCTCCCGTCGCTGTAATTTACTTCCAGAGACGAGCTATATCTGAGCTGTCAAGTACGCTGAAGGAATGCCCGGGAAATGAATTTCCTCCGATCGCTCGACTTTCGTTAATAGGATGGGCTTCCCCGCATTCCCCGACAGGATCATAAGCGGATCCTTATTTCGAGATTCCTTCCGACACCTTTCACCCTCATCGCGAAAAGTAATCAACTCCGCGTTAAGGATACCTCAACTTCCCCCAACTTCCTGCGCACTCGTCTTAAAACAAAGATCTCTATTTATGTATGATTTATTTAACGAGGTAAGCACGCGATGCCAGATATATCTCCACTATACAGGGTGTCCCAAAAAGTTACAGACTGATAATCGAAACTGTACCTTCGAAATACGAATTATATATGAATCAAACATAAAGTATTTATATAGACTTTATGTAACTATTATTTATGTAACTAGAATATTTTTTTCATGACTTATATAAACTACACAAACTCGACATTATTTATGATCAAAGGTGTAGCGAGAATTGAGCTTTACCGAGCTGAATCGTGCGTTGATTGCGCGAATTAATTGGGAGATGTACAGACAAAGGTAATTACTCCAATCCCCGTGGCACTAATTGATTTCAATCTCATTTTCGATAAATCGTGAATGAAAAGCTAAAACAAATTTTTGCAACAAATCTGACCTTACTTAAACTTATCATATATTTCATAGTTATCGCGATATGAGACAGTCAGTGATGAAAATTCTAGAATGTTTTAAATTATCTTTGTGCGTCAAATGTACTCTGTGTTGAACTAATCATTAAATTTACATCATGCAATAAAATAAATATTTTTGTTATATGGATGCAACAACAAATTTATTAAAAGTCACATTAAAATTTGCACATTACATTTTACATGAAATGCTGCTTCGAGCGAATTTTGATAACTCTCTTTCTGTTTTATCATTCTATATATGATGAAAATTTTTTTCATGTTTCTATTTTATCATTCTACATATGATAAATGATTCTGCATATGAGTACTCATATAAACTATTCATATCTTTACAAATCGACTTGTGAAATTGCTGTTAAATTTACATACATTTGTCTCTCCGCCCAGATAAAGCCGCCATAATTATCACAACGTGAGACAGAGATAATGGAAACTCATAGACTTATAAAATAGATTATACACTCTTACGGGACAACTGATGACAAGTTTGAAGGACAGAGATATGCTAAATCAAATGTTATCTCTGTCACATAGTAGAAGCGATGTAGAAAAAATAATAGAGAGAGTGAAAGACATCGTGAAATAAAGAGAGAACGCATTGATCAAGTGATTGCTTTACTTCCTTCGTTCTCTCCACCAACTCGACAATTAGATAAGAAAAACATCTTATCTATCTATTAAACTTTCCTACCAATTACTTCATCTCTTCCACGGTAATGCAGTCTATTCTATATGTTTATGTAAAGAAATTTTGTAACTTTTTTAATTACATTTATGAGACAAATATACTGCATTAAATTAATGATTAGATTTACATAATACAATAATTTAAATTTTTTGTTTTATTAATGCAGCAGTAAATTTACTAAAAGTTACATTCAAATTTCCATATTTTATTTTACGTGATATATTTTTTGGAGTAAATTTTGATTTTTTTTTTCATATTTTTCTTTCGTCCTTATATGATAAATATAAGTTATAAATCAATAATATAACCAAAAGTATAACTAAATAAACTCCAACAAAAATGTAATTAAATAAATATAAAGGATGCAATCCTTACAAATAAACTAGTAAAATTTGCTACCAAAGAAATCAGCGGAATATAATAACAAAAATGGTAAAACTGTCCCTGAAGGTAATTTGAACATAGTAGTTATTTAAAAGTAGCTTACAATGAGCAAGAGCACTGTGCATTCTTAGACAGCTTTATTGGAGGAACGGAGGGATGAGTTTGAAAAACTAAATTATTTTATATCTTACGATTAATTATGAGAAAACGGAACGAGCTAAGAATGAAATGAAAGGAGATTTTTAGGGGAACGTTTTACATATATTGTTATATATAAGTCTATTTATGATATATGTTACTGTAAAAAGAACTTAAAAATATTTTAAGAGCTTTTATTCGAAAGCAATTTCACCATTCTTATTTCGCTAAATCCTTTGCTAAATACCTGTCTGACTATCTCTGAGTATTCTGTCAGGAATACTCTATCAAACAACACGCAAATGAAAATCTCGACTTCCCGCTAAGACAAATTTTTCCAACGAATCGTAACTTACTCTTTCAGGAACGCCCTGTATACACACGTACATGCTCCACATCGCGTGTAAGGTCGATTCTCGTACCACGGTCATCCATCTTTCTCGGATCCACTCGAGAGCGCGCGACGAAGGGTAGAAAACGAGGGTGCCACGTGCGCGCGCGCGCACAAGAGAAAGAGAGAGAGAAAGAGGGAGTAGAGGGTGAAAGAAAGAAGTGCGTGCCTCGGATTTCGCGAGACCGATCGTCTGCCTGGAGAGTTGTCGTTAACGCCGTGATTAGCAACCCTAAGTATCGACGCGATACTTAAATGAAAACCTAAGTAAAGACACGAAGGTCCTATCGACGATGCGCGACGCATCTCGACGACGTGCGACCCATTCATTAGACTCGTCGCGTTAATCGCACGAGACCGTATCGCCTGCCATTTCTATCGGTCCCATTGTGCTCTGTCCGTCGTATTCGCTGTCAAATTAGGTCCGTCGCAGGTCCGAGTAACAAGTCGCCGGATGACGTGTCAAAGCTCAATCGGTCGTATCGACATGTCGAGCGCCCGTCGGGGATAAATCGAAGTAACGGAGACGCCAAAAATGTACATACACGCCGAATGTGAACGCGATCCGCTCTCGGATTCTTTCGGCTATCTAATAGCGCTCTCTTTCTCTCCCCCCTCCCCTTCCCCTCTCTCTCTGCCCTCATCTCGTCACACTTCGTTCAATTTCAGAGTCGCTCTGCACTTTCAGATTTTCAAACGTTTTCGGCTATATCGCTGACTTTTTTTTTTCAAGCTCCGCCATTATTCGCGGGAGGATACGCAATTCTCCCCAATTTGGAAAAATCAATGTTTCGACTTCGAAACTCCGTGCAAAAAAATTGATACATGCAAATTTGATAATCGCATCGGTATGCTAAAGCGAACGATGATCGAATTAAAATATTACGCGAGCTTCGTTTCGCCACGTTTACATATCTCTGCGCGTTTCATAAAAACAAAATGAAAAACTCCGCCGACCTCCTATTAACGAGAGGATCGTTGTATATTCATGCTGTATTTCATAAATTTCGCCGTCACAGGCGACTTGCGCGTAATCGCATGAAAAATTCAAAAACGCTTTGCCCATACTGAAACTCTCGTGTGAATTATAAGTAATTTGTAATCGTATCGATGGCATTTTCCGCCTCTTTCACTCGTCGCCCAACTCGACTCGGCGGACCGCGAGCCAGCGCGGACGTTTTAAAATCGATGAAAGCCGCCGCAACAAAAACTACGTGACAAAGGCTATTCAGCGTGTTTCGCAATATATCCGGTGCAGATAATAACTCGTCTAATGAAAGCGTTACACGCCACGCGAGAACACACGATGTTATCTATTGAGATTTCATCGGAGTCGCGGACTTCTGTAATGCGGTCCGCGCGCGACGCTTAGTCGGACCATTAGAAATTAAAAAATGTAAATAATCGTAGCCACGATACATTTCCACGCGATAACAACAGCGACGCGATCCAGGGAAGAGATAACAAAGAAAAAATGTGAAGGATCGCGCGAAACCAGTCGGGTCAAGTGAGGTAGTTGACATCGCGGGGTTATTAAATGAGAAAATCCTGAGTAAAAATTAAAAAATTAGGGGATTAAAAAGACCTAGACAGTTTTTCTCTGCTTTTGTCAAATAAGTCCGCTTATATCTACAGATATGTAGCACTTTTACAAATTAGGACCTAGACGGATAAAGTTCCGAAATGTACTCACCCCCGATTTTTTTAAACTCAGTATTCCTACGTATATTGACGCGCTGATTACGAATATCATAGTAAAATTTGGCGACTACTTGATTTTCATGGTAAAAACTATGAAAAACCCATAAAAATTATGATTTTTTACGTTTATCCTAATAAATACGGAAAATTATAATGAATGTATTAAACAAAAGTTTTAGGTCTCACTGAGATAAACATTTTAGGTTCTATACATTTTCACCGTACGAATGATAGTTTTCGAGGAAATCGAGTATAAAGACCGTAACAGCGTTGTTACGGTCTTTATACTCGATTTCTGCGAATCCCTTCTGCGGGTTATTTCGCCACGTAGACAGTATATTTCCCCCGAATCGTGACGAAAAGAAATAAAGGAAAGAGGATTTATAGTATGAAGGAACTCTAACTTTTTTTTAAGAATATTTTTAACATTTTTAACATTTTGCAACACGGGAAAAATATCGAACGACTAGAGGGAGCTGCGCCTCTTAACCCTACCTATCATCACAATTAACTGTCGGTCATTGTTTATTAAAAAGTTATTAAGAAAAGAAGTTAAACTTTTTAACCGCAACAACGATAGGTGTTAACGCTGTTACTGTCTTTATACTCCATTTCCTCGAAAAGTATTATTCGTACGGTAAAAATATATAGAATTTAAAATTTTTATCTCTGTGAGATCTAAAGCTTTTGTCTAAAACATTTATTATGATTTTTCGTATTTACTGAGATAAACGTAAAAAACTATAATTTTTATGGGTTTTTCATGGTTTTTACCATGAAAATCAAGTAATCGCCAATTTTCACTATGATATTCGTAATCAGCGCGTCAAAATACGTAAGAATACTGAGTTCCAAAAAAATCGGAGGTGAGTACTTTTCGGAACTACACCCTATCTTCTTTCCATTTTTCTCTGGCTAATTATATATTTTTTATTAAACATCACAAAGAATTTTGTGATATTAAAATTCATACTTATCTTAATTGTTTAAAATATAGCAACATTTATAAAAATTCATATAATTATATAATTATCAACTATTAAATATTAATACAAAAATATTTCTTCACTAAAACTATTTCAGGAATTGGCTAATTTATCTCTGATTAAATTTTATTACCCCAAGTCACATTTGGGACATCCATGTCAGTATCAATTCATAATCTATTCGCGAAATTCTATTCAGGATTTATTTATTTTGCCCACATCTGAACCCCACGAAGATATACTTATTTTGAGGCATCCATGTCACCATCAATTCATGGACCTATTTATGAAATTCTGTTCGGAATTTGCCTGTCTTAGTCAAATCTGGACCCCACAAAGGCATGTCTATTTTGAAGTATCTCTGGCTATGGTCACTACATACTTAGGGCTCGCCCTGATTAATTTCTACACAGGATATTATCATCGTGAGAGAAAGTGTTACCGGATTCCATTACAGTCGTAAAAGTCTCATTAGCCGTTGTCTTTTTTGTTGACGTGACGACGCGACGCGAGCGATTCTAACATAGTCGCGACCTTCAGACTGAAGACATCAAACGAAAAATCACGTCCCCGAAACTTTTCGCACGAAATTGAAAATACCCAGCATTTGCATCAGTCCGCTCTCGTTCTCAAGAAAATCTCACTGATGGCGAAATGATCGCCGAGAAAGACGAGATGTGAGAAATGACACGAGAGAGTGGCGTTTGTCCGCGATGCTTTTTTGGCCCGCGTCGGACCCGAGATACGCAAACAGTTTTTCATTCCGTCCTGTCGCACGTGGCGCCCTAGAGAATTGCATTAATAGCGAAAAGATCGCCCGGCGGCGGGAAACAGTTTGACGAAAGCTCATAGAATACATTGGCTTTCTTGCAATAAACATAAGCCTCGTCGAACAACGTTGGAGCCGCTTTGACGATCGAATCGGTCACAAGTTCATTAAAAGCACATACGAAATCGAGAGAGAACAAATTTAACAATCAAAAACACTGCTCAAAAAGTCGTGAAAAGAAAGTAAAAATAATATTTTTTCAAAAAAATGATTACATAAGAATTTCTAAACTGTTTTCTGAAAAGAAGATCTAAATTCTTTCCAATTTTCTTAGGAACGAGAAAATGTTTAAGCTCTGGCCAAGTTTCTTACATTAATTTCTGAAAACTGGTATTTTTTTACTTTTCTTAATTTAGTAAACTAAGCAAGATAACAAAAATTCAAGATTTTATGATAAGGGTTGGAGGTAGTACAAAAAAAATAACATCAAAGATCATTGGGGTCTTTTAAATGCCAGGAAAAACTTTTCTAATATTTGCACATCAAAAATTCCATTACTGGTCAGATACTACTTTTATTAACAGTTTAGTTACGAAAAGTATACGTGCTTATATATTCATTAATATGTAAGTATTGTATCTATAGAGTGTCCCAGAACTTCGAAGCTTTCGTAAAAGCATAGTATGGATTAAGATAAACATAAAGTTCTATATCATTTTGCGATAATAATTACTTATTAATTAGATAACATTAATATATTATCAGCAGCGATCATCCGCCAATCTTTTTTAATTAATAATTAAAAACTACAAAGTTATTAGAAAAATGATAGAGGACTTTTTTGTTCAGTTTGACTTAATATACAAGCACACGATAGCAGACGTCATTAAGGTAAATGTACCAATGCCCGACGATGTCATGTTTGTGTTGAAGCAAATGGAGGAATTTTTGAACATTTATTATAAATTGAACTAATCAATTGCACATTTTTGTTCCGTTCTTTTGTTTATTGTTTTTTGAAGATTAAAATACATATGTATAATTGAGGTAAATTTAATTTTTTCATTTATATGTTTGTTTTTTATTAAAATCATAAAATTCCTATTTTGTACCCTGAAGTATTAAAACGAAGTGTCGTAGAGAAAAACATTATTAACAATATGTTTGTTTTTATGTCCTCTATTTCCCCTCAAAGTTTGTCGGTCAAATTTTTTTACACCCTGTATATGTTAAATGAACAAACAACGAACGAACATTGATTGGGACATACTTATACCGAAGTCAAAATTTACATATGACAGAAATAAACAAATAATTTGATCAGATATATTTTGCAACTCAATGGGTTTATACAAATTTATCACACATACATAAAAATATCAGAAAAATATCCTATAATGATATATATATTTTTGATGCTGCAGCTTGGAGTGTTCGTTATTTTTAATGCCAAAATGGAAAAAAAAATTTATCTCGGGTATTAACTGATATGTCACATATAATACTACTGCGTATACGCGTCTATGAGAATTGCAAAACGGAATATTTGTCGCGCTTTTGGACAGTGATGGACAGTTGCAACTATATCGATAGCGTTGCATCGCTTGTCACCATTTCTAAAGGAACTACGACGCAAATAAATTTATTGAATTAACTTTTGATTAAAAGAAATAGATTTCCTATGGTTGTTGCGAATCAGATTCGTTTCTAAGCAGAAATTCTGTTTCAAATAAAACGCGTTTGGTTCGCTCATTGTCAGATTAACTTTTTAAATCAAGTTTTTCCCCGTTCTAACAATGTATGGCATATACGAAAATTGTAATTTAATATTAAAATTTTTTCTTTACATGCATTTCAAAGCTATTGAAAAAGTCTCATACTTCATGGAAAACATTACTTTTGCGTACAGTTTTATTCTTTACTCTCTAAATTCAGCAAAATTTTTTTCAAATTTCTTCTATATTATAAATATATCTTAATCTGGCAAAATTACCATATTGCTTCTTCAGTTAACGAATGTTTATATAATCAAGAAAAATTTTGTGCTAGCAATATCCATAAATATAGCAGACGTATTTACTGGCTAACCGCGAATGTACTCGTGAAACCCAAAGTTCGGAATTGCTTTCACGTAAACATATCGACACGTTGCATATGTTAAAAATAATTTCCTCCTGAAATTGCGTATCACGTGCAGACGCGAGCTCTCTGGCCCAATTTTTCCTCAACTTATTACGAAAGTTTCGCTTTGCGTTTATGTGCGTTGCACATACTATTCACATGTGCGGATTCCCTTAATTTAACTAACAAAACTACATCGCGCAGCGCGATACTGCAAAATGGTAGACATACCTTTGAGTTGACGTTCCACTTCCGCCCTCTTTCAACATTTTTATTACGTCGTTTCGCCCCTCTCTGTAAAATCGATTGACACTTTAATCGAGGTACTATTATTAAAAGTAAATATCACCGGAAACGAACCGTACTCCGACCGGTGCGACGCGAACAGCGTCCAAAGTTTGAGTTAAGAAGAAAGAAAAACACGCGAGAAGTGCAGAGAGAGAGAGAGAGAGAGAGAAAGAGAGAGAGACAGAGAGGGAGAATATCATCCCTCTGTTTGGCGCCACGCGCAAATTCCATCAGTTTCCACAAGAAACGCGAGAAAGTTTGCTTTAAGGAGAAGACGAAGCGTCTAATAGGAGACACGGAAAACATCGCGGATGAATAGTGCCTGCCGCATCTCAAAGAACGAATATCGATTTATCATCGGAAAGTTTCGCACTCGGCGCGGCGGTGGCGGCGGCGACTCGACTGTTGTTTGACTTTCAAGAAAAAGGGCGCAATGGGATGTTTCCCTTCTTTCGAACCGATTGTAACTTCCCTCACGGATCGCCGGCGCGACAAACTTTCGATAAAACAATAGACGGATATCGCGTAATGCCCGAAGTTGCTGTAAGTTACCCCAGGAGAGGTCCCGTGTTCTTGTATTGCCGATAGAATAACGCTGAGAAAAATCGCGCGAAGAGAAAGGTTTCCGTAAACGTTACGTCAACTTCCGCCAACATTCGAAGCATTTCGCGCAACGTGCGCGTTTTCACGCAGAAGGAAGAATCTTGCTCATTTGTATATGTCCAGATAGATTTTCATGATTATCATCACGACGTGAGACAATCGGTGGTGGAATTTTCTTAATTACATATATAAGAGCCAAATATGCTCTGTGTTGAATCGATCGTTAAATTTATATCATACAATAATGTAAAGTTTCCGTTACATTAACAAATTACATCACAAATTTACTGAGTTTTACACTCAAATTTTCATGTAGTATTTTATATGACATATTATTTTGAACAAATATTCATCATTTTTTCCATATTTCTATGTGATCATAGGATATGGACACATAGAAATTTATATATATATATATATATATATATATATA
>NW_022639555.1:157945-158163 GCF_010583005.1 Odontomachus brunneus | reverse complement strand
ATATACAGTGTGTCCCATAAGTTCGGCAACGGCAAGAAAACTCGGCGGGAAAGCATTTTAGAGAAAAATGTTTCCAATACAAGTTGTAAGGCTTAAAAAGTCGCATTTAATGGCAGTAGTTATTTGACCTAAGATGACGTCGCCAAGGTCAACTTTGCTTTTTTAAATAGAAATACATATTTTTTATTATGGGATTTTATTCTACGTAAAAAAGCAAA
>NW_022639555.1:134776-157610 GCF_010583005.1 Odontomachus brunneus | reverse complement strand
ATAGAATTCAAGTAAAAAATTATTGAAACCAATAATTTTGTAGATATTTACGTAAATATCTTAGAAAATGGAGGTAGGTATAAAAAATTTTTTCAAACAAAAGTTGTTTGCTTTTTCACGTAGAATAAAATGCCGTAATTAAAAATATGTATTTCTATCTAAAAAAGCAAAGTTGACCTTGTCCTAACTTTGGCGACGTCATCTTAGGTCAAATAACTACTGTCATTAAATGCGACTTTTTAAGCCTTACAACTTCGAAACCTTTTATTCGAAACATTTTTCTCTAAAATGCTCCCCCGCCGAGTTTTTTTGCCGTTGCCGAACTTATGGGACACACTGTATATATATTCTATGCGATGAATTTAAGGGTACTAGAGAGTCAGATTACCTATAAATCATGCTTGTTCATTCACAATTTTTTATGACAATAAATATGCGAAAGTATTATTTTGACGTATATTTACACAACATATAATTCAAATGAACAATTTCAAATGAAAATATTCACCCGACAATTCAGAGTAGAGAATTCACTTTATATGAGTGAACAATTATTCAAATTCGAGTAATTCAATTGATATTCTACACTTTTCGAGTAATTTCACTCAAGTAATTTAAAAAGAACTCTTTAAATTTTTTACAAATCTCTCTCAAGACAAATAAAAAGTATTTTTACTCAAAGCGACAATGAAAATATCGCCATTCGAAATCGCAAGAGTGAATGTTTCACTTAGAATTGATTCTAACATGATTTAAGGAGATCAGAGAATCAGATTACCTAAAAATCGTGCTTGTTCTTTCACAATTTTTTATAACAAACTAAATGAATATGCGAAAGTGTTATTTTGACACGTATTTATACAACATATAAAGAGAAGAAAAATATAATTTTGATGATCAAATACTCAATATAAGTGTATGGTACATGCAGTTAAAATATATTTCGTTTTTCTTTTCAAGGTCGTCATTTTGCAGTTATATTTGGACTCTCGATGGTTCAATTAAGCTGAATTTTAGGTAGAAAATTTCTATTCTTTTCTTCTCTTTATATGTTGTATAAATATACGTCAAAATAACACTTTCGCATATTCATTCAGTGTGCCATAAAAAATTGTGAAAGATCAAGCACGATTTACAGGCAATCTGACCCTCCAGTCCCTTTAAGGCCCGACCTACAATAGACGGAGTAAGGAGCAGGAGTAGGAATAAGACGAAATGGAAATAATTATTTCGCTTACTCCCTTACTCCAATAAAAGTTTGTCCGTCTACATCACATGAAGTAAGCCTGAATTAAGTAGTAAGAGCTGGAGTAAGGAAGTAAGCGAAATAAATTATTTCCATTTCGTCTTACTCCTACTCCTACTCCTTACTCCATCTATTGTAGATCGGATCTAATTCATAGCCTCGACACCTCTTCAAATTTCTTCTCATCAACGTTGATGACATTCGAGCGTCTTCAATGTTCGTTTTCAACAGAAAGCCGATTAATATCGCGCTACATTTGTTACTGAGCCGCGTGAGAAAAAACTACCATCGAAAATTCGAGAGACAATTTAGCGCTCAACGCAATACAACAACAACAACAACGTTGCCGTCTCCCCGACACAAAGCTATCGGTCCGCGCGCCCGCCTTCGTGCACACAACTTGGAGCATTACGTGCGAGCCGTGAAATTATGCCGTGCTGCACATCATCCGTGACGATACGGACGTTCGCATAATCGAACGAGAGAATTCGCCGTGCCCGCCGCCGTTCACCCGCGCCGACGGACGCACCCGGCAGCGCGTAAAGCAAGCCAGTTCGGATGCAAATCTTCGTCCATTTTGCATTTTGTCATCCGCCCGGCACCCGGCGAGAACCAGCGCGCCGGTGCAAGAGAGCGTTACGCGGCGCGATTACGCAGTGGCGCTCAAGTTGCGCGCTTCATAAAATCATTCGCGGACGCGGCCGTTTATTTACGAAAGCGCGCGGCGAGGAGCATTCCCGTTCGCATCTTCCCGTCGGATAAACGTTCGAAAATAAACGGGAAGCGGCCGAATATCGGCGAATATCATCAACGACGACGATCCGATAAAATATCATCGTTTTGTCGCGCGACGCCATTCACGATTGCAGCGAATTGGCGTTGTTTACGGGAGCTGAATTAAATAATGCCAGGAATACACACAATTTTCCATCTGCATCTGTTTCCTCTTTGTCTGTGCGATTTTAAAAAATAAATGGGAACTATTGTCGATATGTGTATATCGCTAATGCAGACAGATTCTGACGATCCGGTTAGTGAGATTATTCTGGTCGCTGTCAACGTCACTTCTATTGTTGACGATTATAGCGAGTGTGTTACTGCAACAGGATGAGCCTTCGCGGCGCAAAATTAATTGTGATCAATCGAAGGTAATTCCAAAAGCGACACTCAACGAGTTTCGCGCGCAACGACGATTTTTCTACCCCTTTTCAGACATCTCTATAATTCGATTTCGACACTTGTCGGGAAAGAATACGCGCGGCACGACAAACGTCGGGGGAAACGGCTCGGACGCGTCCGGCGGATAATTGCACCGTGCGAAAAATTAAATAGCACGAAGCACGGCGACAGAGCGAATTCGAGCGCGCATCCGATACGAAATACGAAGCGCCGCCAGACAATCGATCCCGCACAATCGCGTGAAGCGCGCGCCGAATGCGATGTAAATCTTGATTCATTTTACATTATGTCACACCGGTCGAGAGGCGAGGCGCTCGTAAATGCGAGGCCGCGGGAGCACAGCCGCGTCGCGATTATGCGAGCCAGTGACGCTCACATTTTGTCGGCTTTTATGAGCACGTGGAAAATCGGCGCGTGTGAGCGCGCACATACCAGGTGTCCTGGAACAACCCTCGAAACTCCCGTGGAGTACGTGGAGATTAAGGGGGCTGGAGGGTCAGATTGTCTGAAAATCGTGCTTGTTCTTCCACAATTTTTTATGACAAACTGAATGAATATGCGAAAGTGTTATTTTGACGTGTATTTATACAACATATAAAGAGAAGAAAAATATAATTTTGATGATCAAATACTCAATATAAGTGTATGGTACATGCAGTTAAAATATATTTCGTTTTTCTTTTCGAGGTCGTCATTTTGCAGTAATATTTTGACTCTCGGTGGTTCAACTGAGCTGAATTTTAGAAAATTTCCGTAAGTTTGTCGTTATCGTGTAAACCACTGACAAACTCGTGAAAATATTTAATTTTAAATATTTAAATATTTTAAATATAAAAAATTAATTAAATATAAAAAATTTTAAATGTTTAATTTTAAATATTAATTTTTTTACTATAAGAGAACTGAAAATTTAATAATATTCCATTAAAATATTTGCAATTTTGTTAACTTTTACTCAATTTCTATTATAGTGGTACACACAATAACGACAAGCTTATGGAAATTTTCTAGTTAAAATTCTAGCTAAAATTCAGCTTCACGAGAGTCAAGATATTACTGCAAAATGACGACCTTAAAAAGTAAAACGAAATATATTTTAACTGCATGTACCATATACTTATATTGAATATTTGATCATCAAACTTATATTTTTCTTCTCTTTATATGTTGTATAAATACATGTTAAAATAACACTTTCGCATATTCATTCAATTTGTCATAAAAAATTGTGAAAAACAAGCACGATTTTCAGATAATTTGACCCTCCAGTCCCTTTAAGGGGATGCTAAAGTCAATAACAAACTCGGTCAGACAACAATTTCCCGAGAAGTGGAGAGGATAATGTTGGTACCAAAGAAAATCTCTACACGATATAATTTAATGATCTGTTTTTGTAACTGCACTGCTTATAAATTAATGCAAAAGGTTAGAGTGAGAAAACATATACTTGTCTCACTTTAATTTATTGCACCAGTGCAGTTACAAAAAACAGGCCTTTAAATTATATCGTGTAGAGATTTTCCTTGGTACCAACATTATCCTCTCCATTTTTCGAGAAATTGTCGCCTAATCACGAACTCGAACAATGTCGATAAAAGACGATCGTCGCTAACATAATCACGCTATCCTTTTCGTATTTCTTGTATATACAGAACTTATATGAATGTATGTTGCTTTGTTTTACTATATTCAACGGAAAACCTAACCATTTATGTATAGAAATCTTCCTGCACACTTTTTCGATATTCTTAAGTTTCCAAAGGCAGATGCGAATGTAGAGCAATGTTCATTAAAATTTTTCTGTTTGAAACATCTACACTTTCGGTATGTACAAGCTGCAGAACTTTTGGATCAGGCAAATATTACGCTAACTGACAACTTTTACATTAAAAATTTTTTGTTCATTTTCATCACATATCGAGCAATGCTTCTATTGATTTTTGCACGTACTTTCATTGCGTAAAAGCATTTGTAATTCTGTATAAACAATACGACGTAAACTTTGCAGAAAAATGTCAATGTTCTGTCAGTAAAATTTTCAGCTTCAGCATGCCCTTAAGGTAAACATAAAAGTCCTATACTATTTTGCGATATTCGCAATAATTATCGAGACAATAATTAAAAAAGATTTATGAACGATCACGCGAGATAAGGTAGATCAGTTGTAGTGGCGACATCTGTCTTCGTGTGCTTGAACATTAAGTCGAACTGAACAAAAAAGTATTCTACATTTTCCCTAATTTATAATAACTTTGTATATTTTTAGTTATTAATTGGATCAATATATTATCACAGGTAAACATCCACTAAAAATCTTCTTTAATTTATAATTAAAAATTTACAAAGTAATTAAGAAAATGATAGACTTTTTATTCAGTTTGATCTGATGAATGTACGAATACACGATAACAGACGTCGCCACTACAGCTTATCTACTATATCTCACATGATTTATTCGCAAATCTTCTTTAGTTAATTTCTCGTTAATTATTGCGAATATTACAAAACTATATAAGATTTTTATGCTCACCTCAATCCATGCTATGCTTCCATGAGAGCTTCCAAGGTTATTTTGAGGCACTCTGTATAAAGTGTCTAACACAAAATATAACGCACGTATGTGCGAAAATAGATTGTCAAACTGAACAAAAATTCCTTTTCAAACAATCCGTCAAATTTTGAGATATTAATCAAAGAAGATTAGTGACGCTATAGAACGAGCTTTGTAAAATTAAAAACGGCTGAGAGTTGCAACTATTTCTTAACGACACGCTTGCAATATGTCGAGAACAATTGTCTCCAAGTCGTTTAAATCATTATTCCGTCTTCAGTTCTCAACCGATAGTTACCTTCGCTAAGAAACAGTCGCGTCTCAACCATTTTTTATGAGAAGTTAAAATAGGGCCTATGAAAATTCAGCACAGGTATATTAGTGCAGTTAAACTAATATATAATTAGTGGATGTCCTCCGTATGAGAAGAAAATTATATTTATTAAGAAATATTACAAAAGATCAAACGCGTTTCGGTCTTTTTCGCAGACCCTCTTCAGTGATTATTAAATAATCACAAAAAAATTTAAGCGAGTTCATAAAAAAAATTTTTTTTATGAACTCGCGTCTACAAAGCTTGTCTTATAGCATCGTAGGCGCTGATTCGTTAATCTTCTTTTATTAATATCTCAAAATTTGACGTAGTTGTTTGAAGAATAGTAATTTTTTGTTCAATTTCTTTTCTCTTTCTTTGATTTTATATCTAAAAAGCCTATCAAATTAATTTTCTATTTTTTAATCAGTTTATGTTAAAGAATAGTTATAAAAATCTGTGTTAAAAGTAGACGTCTGATATTAAACTTCAATTCTTAAAATGTCGGCAAGTAATTGTCCAAACTACTACAGTCAACAACATATTTGTAATTATGATATTCCAACATTCACTGTAGACTCTAATTTTATTCAAAATTTGTTGTAATGAATAATACATAAAATTCAAAGTAAGAGCACATTTCTTAGGATGACAATAGATTTATGTCAGTAAATTTATTAAGAAAAACTAGTGCGGTTGTTTCAAATTGCAACACTGTTATTAATTGGGACGCTTAATTTAAAAGTAAAAGAATATCCCTCGCGTATTTAAGCCTACGATCAGTTTAACGCAGTGAGCGTCTCATTGAAATAAAAAAGTACTTGAAAATATATTTGTAGGATAAAAGTTCGTTTCACAAAAATAAACTTTGTATACGCTTTCACTGCCGAGGATGTATACGAAACGGATAGCTGAAACGTTACGAGCCGATCGCTCAACCGTGCGAACTCCAATTAACACGAACGCCGTGCGGAAATGACGAGATGCGAATGCATAATAATCCACACTTTAAAGACAACACGCATAGTATATGTATCGTCCAATCGTGCACAATCATCATTGTTGCAGGAGGACATTGCTTCCATGCGTATAGCCTGAAAGCAGGAAACGCTTCTCGATCGGAGTAGTCGATGCAACTTCGAGGATCGCGAGAACAGGCCGTTCCTTTTTACGTGCTCTCTTAAAGTGAATCAGTCACTGATATCAGTTATAAGTATAGCCCTGAGCAGTTTTAGTGCTGTACTTATAGCTGCAAATCAGTGTATATTTACTGCTTTCAATAATGTTTCACTGATTCACTTCAAGAGAGTGCCCGCGTCGAAATGTTGGCCCTATGTTAAATCTTGAATTCTGCAACGCAATAAGAGTTAGGTTTAATTTTAATGATACAATCCAAGTCGAAATTTTGATCATACTTTCAACCTTTCTACTATTTCATTCAATACCTACTTTGATGCTAAAGAAAATGAAAAGAAAAATTTCGTATATCATCAGAGTCAAAGTAGGAGTAAATTGTATCATTAGAATTAAACTTATTTTGCTATCTCAGCTCCTACTGCGTTGTAAAATTTAAGGTTTAACATAGGGTCAAAAGTACGACGCAGTAGGAGCTGAGTTAGTAAAGTAGATTTAATTTTAATGATATTTACTCTTACTTTGATCTTGATAATGTCTGAAATTCCCGTTTTCGCTTTCTTTAGTATTAAAGTAGGTTGTATAATAGTAGGATCTTGGGAAGTAAAGTAGGTTCAGTTATAAATCTCTATTGAAGCTTTAGCTCCTACATAGAATATATGTATTTTATAGAATTCAAGGTTCAACATAGGGTCAAAATTTCAACTCAAAAATGAGTGTCAATATCGTCAAAATAGCTTTCACTTAGGTTGTAAATTATCTAAATAGGCTCAAACTATCGTTAAGAGCGTCAAAGAAGCGTCAAAATTTCGACAAGGTAGAGTTAAAGGTTCAAAAGAGTAGTTAATGACTATCGATATCGTCAAAGTAAGTTTTACTTGGGCTATAAACCGTCTAAGTAGGCGCAAACTATCTTTAAGAGCATCAAAGTAGCATCAAAATTTCGACAAAGTAGAGTTAAAGGTTGAAAAGAGGAGTTAATGAGTATCGATATCGTCAAAGTAAGTTTTACTTGGGCTATAAACCGTCTAAGTAGGCGCAAACTATCCTTAAGAGCGTCAAAGTAGCATCAAAATTTCGACTCGGGGATGCTGAATGAAATAGTAACGCTGAAAATAGGATCAAAATTTCAAGTCGGGTCTCCTCGTGATTTAAAATGTGTCATAACGCGTCTTGCAGAAAAAAAAAGGATCAGGTCAGATGAAAATCGAGCAAACTAGTACAACGTATTCGATAATCGCAGAATTGCGGAGCTACGTTGGTGAGACAGATCTGCGGGACGTGACTGCACGAGCATAATTTCCAATCGAGGGGACGCTGTTCTCACCGCGCGGCGGAAAACTATCGCGTCCCTGATGCGGATAAATATTTATCCAACGATACATTCATCACAGCGTTGCACGCGGGCGAGTATTCCGGCAAATTGCTCGCCCGGTGCACTTCACTTAGCAAAACCGTCAAAGGGTTGGTACAACAATGCACAACCGCCGCATGGCCCGAATATGGACAGCGGCAGAGGATGCGATGATGGATCCGATCATGGAACAAAAGGAATGAATTAAAACGCACGTGGGCGCGCGCTGATGGAAGGTCACTAAATTAAAATGTATGAAGAGAGGAATATCGATGGTGAATACCACGACAAAATTAACGATATCCGCCGTTTACAAACTTTCACGCTCAGCGGAGCATGTTCCACTTGCGGAAGACTTCAGAAATTCGGTGACTCAGATATTCGTGATATTCCGAAAATTTTTAGTCTATCGTGCTAAGGAAAGGACCAAGCTGCTCTAAAGATATAATCACGTATGGAGTACTGAAGCTCTATGTATAAGGATTTTAAGATGAAGATGAAAAACATGTTATTCCCCAAATTTCTTCAAGTGGAATTTCGCTCGCCACGAGTAAAAAGTGGTAATATTTTTATTGGAAACAATAATAAAAATACCGTCAGTCGAAAATACAAAAATAAATGTCAATCACTCAAATTCAGAATAAATTCTAACTATACACGAAAGTATAGCATTCGGCACTGGTCTTCTTTACAGATTCAACCCTCAGTCTCGAAGATATTCGCTTGACAATTCAGAACGGAGAATTCATTTTGTATGAGTGAAAAATAACCCAAATTCGCGTAACTCGTTAATTACTATCACACTAATTTTCGAGTAAAATTTCACTCGAAAAAATTCAGGGAGCGCAATAACGTGGTAGATGCCAGATTTGGGTAATGCACGCGGCAAACACTCGGTACGATTTAATACATTTGCGAATTCTAATCGCCGGAGTTATACATAGTATAGGAGAGTTATACATAAACCACAAATCTACCCTTACGCAGTAATCGCGATACTAATGCACCTCGCATGAAGCTCAGGCTATTAAATCTATATCAGCTATTCCACGAAGCCCTATTTCTAGTTAGCGCAGGTCTCGATAGACTTTCGTAGCGTTATACGCGACGCACGCAACAGAATGGAATAGAACAGCGCGTTCTATAGTGCAAAATATGACTCCCCTCGTAATACATTACGCCGATAATACTAATCCAGCCGAGCCAATCAGTCCCGAGACTCGATACGCTGCATAAAGCTAAAAAAATGACTTTGCGAAATCAAATACGTTTGGCAAACGATATCCCATAGACTATCGAAAAAGCGCGGAATTTTTCGTGGCGGAAATTCCCACGTGTAAATCTCGCACCGAGTAGCGTTTTATTACATTAACATCATTTGCCGTTGATATTAATCCGCCAATAACCTTGTCCTGATAACTCTGGGCTTAATCTGGCATTTCGCAAAATTGGAATTGGTTTTGCCGAGATATTATCCTGTCAAGAGAGAGAGAGAGAGAGAGAGAGAGAGAGAGAGAGAGAGAGGAGGAGGAGAAAGGGAGGGAGATTATTCGGTAGCAGATAGATATTGTTCCATTGACTATACATTCCCTCTCAGTCATTTGCTGCTGCCAATGGCATTTGTCTGACTATCCCAGCTTAGAAGCACCCCATCTTCGGACAGTGAAACGGGAACTATCATTGACGAGTACACAGCCAGGGAGAAAGAGAGAGAGGAAGAGAAAGAAACAGAGTAACGAAAACAGATTACTCTGTGATAACCGACAGTAACCGCGAAAGCGCAGTAACCGCGAAAAGAAATGAGAGCTCCCGATCATCTCTGTCTACCTTACTCGAACGAGGGTTTGGAGAGAAATCCGGGCGCGAAAATGCGACGAGAACGAGTCCGACCGCAGGTCGTACAATGGCAGCTAATATGTGTCTCCAAAAGGAACGAAGCCGTACCTACTTGGCGCGAACATTGCACGTGAGCGACCGATTACGTGAGTGGCTCGCGCCACGGTAATCACGGCGCTAATGCCGGCGGCGTTGCGGGCTCGGATCGGTTCGCCTTTTCAATTCGCAATGCGGCCATTCCCGGAAGCCCTATACCGACCATCGACCTAATAGGTACGACGGTTCTCTCATGGATGCTCGGCGCCGACGTCGCGCCGCAAGCACCCCCGATCCGGAGGGCGCGCTTTATGGCTTTCATTAAAGGCAACCGAGGCGGAATAAGGGCGCATGTCCTCAGGGTGAACGGACGCGGGGCGAAGGGCCACCGCCGGCAAGAAGATAGCGAGAGCGTGTATACACGCGCAGACACGCGTTCGCAGGATTTCACGTTGGCTGGCTGGCTGGCTGGTGTACGCGATGTTTACACGAACGGCTGCCCCGACGCTTTCGTCGGGCAATGAATCCGCATTACGGCGACGCCCGACGCATTAAACTATAACGACTGCCAGGACATCCGGTAGACCGGATCCGGCTAAGCGACAGACTACGAGCGCGCATCGCGCGAGTGAACGCGACGAAAGCCGCAGCGCAAGTAACCCATTCCACAGATATTGCGTCTATCGCGCGCGCTGACGACAGCTTTTAAAACGCCACCTCGACCGAACGACTGGATAGTAAAATATCGCGGCGTGAATCATCGCGGTGTGATGATCGCCGCTGATTTTAGAGATATCTGCTTTCTTCCCATTCTCTCTCTTTTGAATAAGTGTTAACACTGATCAACACTTTGACTGTAGAAGCATGATGTGAATATAAAGGTAACCAGTCCCGTGGATGCGCAGTCGTCCAAAATAATAGCCAATCAGAAATATCCAGGAATGTTAGAATCCAATATGACTGCTGACAGTACACACGTCGTTGTGTTATATATTATAAGAAGTTAAGAGATTATATAAAAGTAAAAGAATATTAACAACATATTGCAAGTATTTTTATATAAATAACGCAATGAATATCTAGTGCTACAAACTTATACGATATATATATTTTTTTTTAGTATTATTCTCTCTCTCTCTCTCTCTCTCTCTCTATATATATATATATATATATATATATATATATATATATATACATGGTTGGAAAAAAGTCCGGAAACGGTCAAATATCTCGAAAAAGATCAACTGTAGCAAAAAATATGTAAGTAGCAAAGTTGTAGGGTTTAATAAAATATACCTAATGATGGCTAAAAATTTGACTCTGGGTGGAGGACGAAAGTCATACGAAGGTCAAATTGAATTTTTTAAATTGGACCTCCCACTTTTTATTACATATTCTCGTAGCTTGTTTCAAGGGCTTTCCAAAAACCTATAATAAAGTATTTTTTTATTAGGCATATTTAGAGTTATGAGGCTTGAAAGGATTTTGGTCTTTAACTGTTTTTGTTTTGTAAAAACGTATCACTATCTTCTGAACGGTGGATTTAGAAATAAAATTGCTCAGGATATGCAGCATTGAAATAAAATTGATCAGGATATGCAGCATTGAATGTGATCAGATGCAGATCAGTTATTTCTTTATATGATCTAATATGGTCTCAAAATTTTCGATAAAGAAACAGCATTATTTTTTCTTTATCGATTAACATTTTTAAAAAAGAAGTTTAAAATTTTAGTTGGAAAAAGAAAGGGAAAAGACAGAGAGTAAGATGCGAGAGAGCACGACTCGTTTTTAAGATACAAAGATCGAGAAGTGTTATTGTGAAGCGCGGGTATACGCGAGTTTTGACTGAGTACGTGTAATATTACGTCGTGAATGAATAACCGCGTTCGATGAGAGCGAATGAACAACTAAGCCGGTCATATCGTCTAGCTCGAAACACGAAAAACAAAGTTATTCTTGTTTTTCTCCTGTGTTTATGTTTTTTAGGCTCCCAGCCTAGTTGTTCATTCGCTCGCATCGAACGCGGTTATTCATTCACGACGTAATATTACACGTACTCAGTCAAAACTCGCGCATACCAGCGCTTTACGATAACGCTTCTCGACCTTTGTATTTTAAAAACGAGTCGTGCTCTCTCGCATCTTACTCTTTGTCTTTTCCCTTTCTTTTTCCAACTAAAATTTCAAATTTCTTTTTTAAAAATATTAACCGATAAAGAAAAGATAATGCTATTTCTTTATCGAAAATTTGGAGACCATATTAGATCATACAAACAAGTAACTACAAAAACCTCACATTCACATTCAATGCTGCATATCCTGATCGCAATTTTATTTCTAAATCCACCGTTCAGAAGACAGTGATACGTTTTTACGAAACAGAAACAGTTAAAGACCAAAATCCTTTCAAACCTCATAACTCTAAATATGCCTACTAAAAAAATACTTTATTATAGGTTTTTGGAAAGCCCTTGAAATAAGCTACAAGTATATATAATAAAAAGTGGAGGGTCCAATTTAAAAAATTCAATTTGACCTTCGTATGACCTTCGTCCTCCACCCAAAGTCAAATTTTTAGCCATCATTAGGTACATTTTATTAAGCCCTACAACTTTGATACTTACATATTTTTTGCTACAGTTGATCCTTTTCGAGATATTTCACCGTTTCCGGATTTTTTGCCAACCCTGCATATACAGGGTGGACCATTTTAATCCATCCAGTCGAATATGTCGAAAACCAAGCACGGGAGAGAAAAATGTTTCAGACAAAAGTTGTAAGGCTTAAAAAAACGCATTCAACAATAGTAGTTATTTGACATAGGATGGCGTCGCCAAGGTCAGAACAAGGTCAACTTTGCTTTTTTAAATAGAAATACATATTTTTTATTACGGCATTTTATTCAACGTAAAAACGCAAATAACTTTTGCTTGAAAAAATTTTTTATACGACCTCTATTTTCTAAGATATTTACGTAAATATTTACAAGATTATTGGTTTCAATAATTTTTTACTTGAATTCTGTCAACTTTAGCGGAAAATATGAAGAGATAAAAATTGTATATTTTGTTCTCATAGAGCTTTGAGAATTTTTTCAGAATTTTATATTAACTTTTTAGTATTTCATTTTCTTACATTTTCTTGAAGTACTAAAAAGTTAACACTTAAAATAGCCAAGATGTGTCGCCACCGACTAATTGAGGAATATAAAAATATAATGTTACAACTAAGTCAAATCAAACTTCAAACATTATGTGTATACGCTATAATGAGCAATATCATTCTTTAGTTGTTCGTAAGACACAGAATACATTAATATTATATTACTCTGCACCCATTGAAAATTAAAACTTTTATTTACGTAACATTATCCATAAAATACGAAACGTATTTCATTGTGTTATTAGTAAATCTTAAGATATGTTTATATTTCCTGGTCTTTTTGGATCAATGAGACGGAACTTGGAAAATGTCGAAAATGTTGGATAACATTTCTCAGCACAGAAATTAATAAAAAAAGTGGAGTACTGCTAGTCTATACTTCTATAATCAAATTCTATAATCAAAGGATCAATAAAAAATCAATTTCTTGATCTAAATCATCAAGTCTAATTAATTTTATGATGCTAATCGCAAGTATAACAATTAAAACCGGAGCTCAACTCTAATTTTTATACATTAAAGCAATCGAAAGAGATTTTCTTCCAAATCAACTCTTTGAAATACATTTTCTACTTCGAGCTGGTGTGCATGGCAAATCTGTAAGAATTCGTGAATGAGCATCTAACTTAACTTAATTTAACTTCAACTTCCTATAGAAAAACAGTAGTCGAATTTTACTCTTTCGTTATAACTTATTTCGAGAAAATTAAGAACCGCCTGATAACATAACATTTAAAAGAAATTTTAGTTGTTCTGGTAGTATAAAACATGTAAATAACAAAATTTTAGTAAGATAAACTTTCTGTTCTTTTATATTTTCATACATTATGCCATTAATTTACATTAGTTAAGATATAACCAATATCTTTTGAACCAGAACAAAATAATTCTCTTTACTGTCATTTTCTGTCTCAATATATAAATATAAACAGAGAAAAAGTCGAAAGTTAAAAAGAATACAAATTATAATGCGAAATTTGTTGATCAATGTAATTTAAGAAATTGCGCTCACACATACACACACGTAAAGATAGTACTGCGAATTAATGAAGTGAGTAAGGTACGCAAAAAGTGTCGGAGCATCTTTTTTGGATATCCGGAGATAATTCGGGGATGAGAGGGTTAATAGCGCTCAACGGGCAAGTCACTCGCGGTATTAAAAATGCCTGAAATACGAGCACAAAGTGCTTCCGTTCTCCTGGTCGCGCGACTGCCGAAACAATAGCCTTCCTCGTTCTTTTCTACCCTCTTTATGTGGCACTAACAAAAGACTCTCGATACGACCTCGTATGCTCTCACAATGCTTCCCGTGACATCCGTGTTCCCAGTTCGGCTCTGCCGAAGATACACACTACGGAAGGGAAAGAGAGTGAGAGGATGAGAGTAAGAAAGAGAGAGAGAAAACGTAAAAAAAGAAAGAAAAGAACGGAAAGAAAAGAAATGAAGAAGAGATGACTGCCAGGCGCGATAATTAATAACCGCTCTCTCCCGAGCGAAGGCATGCTCGCGTTTTATTTTGCCGAAAGACGCAACTCGTTCGTCCGCTTACGGAAGTGAACTCGGGATCGATGGATTCCCAGCAGGAATCACACGAACAAGGGAAGTCGATAAATCGTCGATAGAGCGAGCACATGAGAGTGCGACCTCGAATCGCTCGAAACGATCTAAACGAGATTCGTAGCCTCCACTTTTCAATTTTCAGGCTCGGCCTGAAGGAGTCTTTTCACAGATCCTACGAGATAGAAGCGCGACCGGGTGCGAAAGTAATAGTGGTAGTCGCTGCCTGGTGCAGCGGCACGGTGTGTGCACTCGGGATGAAGACGACCGGGGGGGTGGTATCGCGGAGGAAAAGCCGAGGAAGAATCGCGCGAGGAGAGCACGATCGTCGTACGTGGCAAGGAAACGCAATTTTCAAGTCGAACCGAATCCGTCGCAACATCGACCCGGGCTGAGCCGAGTCGAGCGCGGCGACGGCGGCATTTCTCACCCTCGCCGCCACCGTGTGGCGGGGAGAGGGCGCGCGCGTTGACGAATTCACCCCGTGAGGACTCGGGGCCACGGTCGGCCGAGTCCCGGGGTTCCGTGTGGGTCGGTCCCGGTAATACGATAGAGTTAGGTAGCTACGTTATACCTTGGCAAACCCATTATATCGCTCTGGGAATCCTTTGGGAAATAGTCTATGGCGCCGGCCCGGGCCTCGATCAACCGTGAAATGTAGTCCGATACGTATTATCGTGGCGGGGCCACCCAATACGCCCCGGCATCTGATGTATACCGGGCATCGAGAGCGGCACACCGGTTACCTTCCTCCAGGCAGACAGGGAGAATTACCGAGCCTACGCGCTTAGGATTCCGCCTTTACCGAAATTGCGGCGATCCCTCGTTCGACCGGCCAAGCCCGCGTTACGGCGCCGGGAATTATTCCTATAGAGTTCGTCGTGTCTGTCCAGACGCGACACGCTAACGCAACGAGAAGATGGTTCGATCCGGTTAACGTGTCTGATGGACCTACTGGTATCCGTGATCCCAATTAACATACGCGGTTAACGCGTAGCCTACTGCTATTTTCGAGTGGTGTTTTAATCAAGCTTGGACGTTGACGCGTTTAAATTATGATCCCTCTATGGTCCCTATTCTGCACGGAAAAAAAGGTTTGGTTGAATTAACCAAATATCTGGTCAAATATAAACGATCCAAAATTCCGATTGAAGTAACCCGAATTCTGTTTAAGTCAACCAAACATCTTGTTAACTTAAACAGAATTCGGGTTACTTCAATCGGAATTTCTGGATCGTTCATAATCGACCAGATATTTGGTTAATTCAACCAAACCTTTTTTTCCGTGTGTGACATTTCTTTTATCAATTAGATTAGTACCTCTAAATGTGACTTATAAGTCTTCCAATCGACTCATAAGCACATTTAGAGGCACTTTTATTGGCAAAAGAGAATTCGTAGTAACAGCCTATGTCTACGCAACGTAAAACTGTATGAAATGTCATCTATATAGATAATGTATAATGCATGATTTTGCGGTTTGGGAAACAAGAATAGTTTCTTGTAATTGTTTATGCGCTGAATCCGAATTTGCAAGTAAAAATATTCTATCACGTTAAGGTTATGAAAAAAATGCGATCCATTAAACACTGCAGATACTTTGAAGCGCCGTATAGACTAATCATGACTTCTCTTTAAACGCTTCAAAGCGTTTGCGGCTAATTGATCGCATCCATAGTTTACGCGTTACTATCGGTCACAAAGTTTTAAAAATATTCCTAAAACGTGATTTTGGGGAGCTCCAATCCCATTTTTCTATATATGAGATGTGATCTGTGTGGATAATGAGTAATCTATAGATGTCAAAGAACGTATGACTTGCTAAACAATTAATTATCAAAAGTCTATATTTCTATTTAATCTTTAGAGTATTCTAATGCAATGTTGTTTCTTAGGCAAGTTAGAATTGCCCCTTCAGAGTTAAATCTACCAATCTGTCATATAATGAAATGAAAATTTTACGCAATTTATTATCTCTTCTAAACATTATATTCATAATTCACACTCAAAACAGATAATTGTCTTATTATTTAATTACTCTGTTTTATATATATTTTATGTTTTAATATTTTATATTATAGTTTTATATAATAGTTTATATTTTAATATAATTCACAATATCCTATATAGTTCACATTACATACATAAAAGAAGACAATGCGCATATGCAATCTATGCAATATGCAAAGAGCTACGTAAACTTGAAATCTACGGTACAAATCTGTTTTTTTTTTTAACTACGGAATAAGCTGCGACGTACGAATGAACGCATCTCTGGGCGGTTTCCACGAGCTAATTGGCGACGACAAGGAAGCTTTTATAAAAATGGCGCGAATGAGCGTTCGACAATATTTGATTAGACTCTACAAACAAGCAACGCGGACGAATGCTCGACGTACACGTGTAATGAATTTACATCGCACCCCGGCACGATTGCCTCTTTTATTCATTCGAGAGCGCGCTCGTTCCTCTCTCGCCTCCCGCCCGCGAAACGATCATGAATTCAATGGTTTCCGATAACAACGGGGGATAGAGAATATAAAACAAAAAGAAGCGCTCGTATCGACGGTAATTTACATAGGGGAGTGTTTCGAAGGTAAAGCAGCGCGCGCGCGCGCGCGCTTGAACTTTGTCGCAATCCGGGGAAATAAAATGTTCGCCCAACGATCATCTCAACGCTCCTTAATCGAGAGACGTCGCTTACGCTACATGCGTCTTTTGAGATCAACAATTCACGAGTAAAATCAATCCTGAGAACAAAATCAAGAATTATCGATACGTCATAACGCCAAACAAAAAATTGCCGACTATTTCGAGTCAATGTTATAAAGTTAAGAAGATACCACAGTAAACGACGAAGTCCAAAATTATCGATGACATAGGAACCATTAAAACGATATGTCAGATAAAGATTAACACGATCACATTACCCTTTTCGTATTTTTTGTACATTTAGATCTGTATTAACAGTCATTATTTGAAACTTGTCTCAAGTGAGATACTCTGATTTAAATTCACAATTAAATGCGAGTTTTTCAGTTGAATCGCGATTAGAGATATAAATATCTTGTATATCTCATACAGCATAAATATCCAAAATATATATTTTTTACATATTTCTAAGCTTTTAAATTCAATTGTAAAAATACAAAAATGCTCTTTGAAGTTTACTTGAAAGAAGCACACACATTCAGTACATACAGTCGGTTGCAAATCGACTTGTAATGCTTCAAGTTGACTGATGACACGCAGATTTTCTCTCGTTTCTTCTTCCCTACAAATTGCTTCGCAGACCCATAATTGGATTATAATAACCTTGTCAGTTGTAAGAGATAAGAGTATCGAGTTGTGTGACTGATGACATGCAGTAATCGATTATGCTAGGAGCTGAAGTGACAGTACAGAATGTGATATTTGCGAAATTTGAAAGAAAGAATTTATTTTAGATTAAGAAAACATCTGGCTCTCTTTCCCTCCCCCCCTCTTTCATACACATATTTATGTGGAAAACTAATTTTTTTATATATTTATAAGCGATTACTGCACACACATGACATCAATGGCTTTCAATACTGACAACTTTAAGCGCTGCAACATTATTCGATAAAAAGTGTGCAAACCGATTTGCAACCAACTATACAAGCTGAAGAACTTTCATGTCAGGCAAATATTTACACTAACTGACACCTTGAGAAATCGATTTTCATATTCTTTTTACCATTTTTATCGTATGTTCACCGTTTATGCATGTTAGCAAATATTTATTATGATATTGTTGATATCCATTATACGTCGTAAAATACTTTTAAAACCGTTATATGAAACATCTTAATCAATTCTCTCAGATTAAACAATTATTTCTTTATTATATTTCTGAAATTATTTTCATTTTCTTTGCGCATTTTTCTCTTTTATGATTTTATTTTTTCCTTTCCTTTATTTTTCTTTATGTTGCTTTTTTGTTGTGTGCCACAAGGATATTTTCCCGTTTAATAAAGTAAATAAATAAATAAATATTGAGCAATGCTCCAATTCATTTTTGCAATAATTTTTTAAAGTATACGACGTAAACTTTGCAGAAAAGCTAATATATTTTATCGGCAAAATTTCCAAGTATGATAATACTCCCCTTAACTTAAGATCGAAAATACAAAATTTTGGTGATGTTTTTTTTAAATCATGGTAATACTATTTTATTAAATTAGTCTTGGTAATATTTTTTTTCCACAGCAAGTTTGTATCTTATACGGACTGGAAAAAAGAGTTGAGATTGGATAATAATTTGTTCCATGACGGTACGTGTTAATATACCTAAACGCGCCGCTCAGCACGATCCTCCCGTTTTCGAGCTAAACACATGAATCCTAATGCAGTAAATCCGAGGCGGCGCACAAATTCACGAAACGACGCAAATAGTGGTCAAGCTGACTGCAACGGCACAATGCCGGCTATCGGCGCTATTATCCGCAAGTTTATTGAATGTTAAAGTTCTCTGCGGAGAATTCTCCATTTCGCATTCGCCCGACGGTTAAATTTCGCGTCAGTACATCGTTGCTACGTAACCCCCGTAATTGGCTCGTCAGGACAATGCGGCGTATCAGCGAAATTCCGCCACAATGTTCATCTAATCAGAAACTACAATGGTGCCCATCGAATTCCTCGTCGTTGGGCGATCGTTTAACAAATCAAACACTGAGAATGATACACATCCGAACCATGCTTATATAACAAAACTAGATTAGCGGAGTAACTCCGAGTTCAGAGATGCTTGCTGTGCGAGTAATCTAACGACAATATCTGGGAACTATCCTTACGTCTGTGTGGATTTTTCACACATCCTTTCTTAACATTACACGGTTTCTTTGACTAAAAATGACCAATACGTCGCCTGCGCTACGGATAATGTATTTTTAAATTAAACAGAGCTACGTTCTATTGTCCTCGCCGGGAGAAGAAACGAAAAAAGCGATCTTACTATTGTAAATAGATCGTCTATAAAACAATTGTTAAAAGAACGTTATTTTCGCGATCGTCCATCTTACAGTACGTCCGTATGAGGGCCTTATACGTGTTAGATGAGATAGACGTAACCGGAATGATTCACGAGTGACAGAAATAGAACTGTGAACGTTTCCCGACACCTCGTCCCTCGCGTTCGCTCCTCCACGGGGTCGGTGAAGAGCCCTGAAGAACCCGTAGGATCGACAGTCGCCGTAGTACGAGGGTGAGAAGCTCGTGCAAGCGCATGAATTTTTCGGCCCAGCTCCGCTGGGAATCGTATAAATTACCGTGACCGCAAGTGCTCGGCCTTCGATCGGCTCTGACGGGAACGAGACGTCCCAGAAAGTCGCGCACCGGTTTCCGATGTGTTTCTAATTATCGTCGATAAAATCGACCGCAATCGCGCACAGAGACTCATTTCTGTGCTCCAGTTATTTTTCAACAAACACGCGAAGGCACACCCGTGACTCACGCGAGATATTTAATGGAGGACTGTTTTTTTTTCTCTTTCCCTGCTTGCACTCTCAAGATATGGATAAGTTTTCTTCGTTCGCTGAGGACGTGACGCTCGCCCGCTTCTAGCGCATCTAGCGGCACTGTCAAGGTAAGTCGATCTATCACCGCGACTTGTTACGTACACTGAGAGAAAAGTCTTTGGTATGTATAACCGGCCGCATAGAAAATTTCTTGGGATCCAATTGGGATCCAGTCGGATTCTCCAAAATATAGTTATAGCTTCTGGTTAGAAGTGTAATGTTTCAAACATGCGGTTCTATATAAATGGAAACCCCAAAGTTTTCCTAGTATTCTCTTTGGTTTTTATTTTACACCGGGTATCTGACAATTAATGACACACCTGTTGTGTGCAAGTAGAATTAATCAAACTGAACACAAAATCCATTCAATGATACTATATATAAGGTGTTTGACAACTCTCGTGTACATGCAGATTAGGTCAAACAAAAAAATTCCTCTACCATTTTACGAAAAATCACGTAAAATTTTGAGTTACTAATTAAAAATGATTGGTAAATAATCACGCCTAATACGGTAGATAAACGACGTCTGCCATCACAATCGTGATATACGTGAGTTCTACCTGTATATAACGGGTGTGTCATAAATTGTTAGACACATCTATATTAGAAATGAACAAAACGTATGTTAGATTTTCAAATAATTTAATTATTCAATAAAATATGTATTTTAAAAATATTTTTCATTTTATTTTTTATTCTAATGAATACAATAGTTAGTATAAAAATAAAATTCTTTGTTTGACATCATAAAAGCATACCGATGTTAGTGACTGAAAATAGCGCGAGTATCTATAATATTTCTGTTTCAATTTTAGACGGTTTCATGTTTGGAATAAGAATAAAATTCGTAATTGGTATTGTGGTAGGATAATTAATTTTAGGGAAAACCAATTTTAAATGACAAATTTGGGCATTCTTTCCGGAAACCATGCTGTATCTGGAAAAATCTTGGGAAATTTCTATGCGGCTATAATTGCACAGTAAACTAACTATAGTCAGGAAGATTATTTTTGTAGTAAGTGCTATTATGTAACTTTTTATATGAATATATCTTTCTATTATTTCTTTGTTAGAACAACAAAAAATATGGTTATAGCGCCAAGAAGAACTGTAATTTTAGTGAGATTAATCATTTTTTCCTCTCAGTGTAAGTTACCCGATCGCAAAAAAAGAAAGAGAGAAATAGAAACGACCTCTCACATGCATCGGTATGGCGGAAGTCGTTTAATCCATGAAAATTAACGAGAGAATTTCATTCGATCGATGAAAATCAATGAGACAACGGGAACATCGCGATGCAATAATCTTCCAGTTTTAACAGTTCCCGTCCCGAAAGCACCGCGAAATAACGATTTCTCGGACGGACAGCCGCAATTATTCCAAATGCATCGCGGCTAGCCTCGAGTCCGCGAATTATCGCGAGAACGAAACGCGAAACCGCATCAGCGGCGCGACAACGATAAACAAATCCCGGTGCGACCGAAGTGCGCGCTCGTCCGACCGATTTCGAAATATTTAGCGATTACCTCCGAACTGTAAATTCGGCGTCCGCGGAACTCGACTCGGTGGGCGCCGTCGGGCGCATTTGTCTGGATAATTCAGCGCGCGACCGATCGGAGAGAGGCGACAGGCGAGCACCGGTCGAGGACTAACCATCGATCTTCCCTGGCTTTCTTCTGCTTGCAGCTTGCACATCGGGACATTCATCGTGTTTTGTTTTGTTGTAGCCTCACCCACGCCCCCTCCCTAACCTCGTACAGGTTCCTGCATCCGCGACCTCGCTCTCCGCACTCTCCTCGGGCTCTCCTAGAGCGCATCCGGCGCTTCCTCCTCCCGCGACGCTACCGTCGCGCTCATCCACCGACTCGCGTAACCGTCTCGAGCACTCGCTGCTCGCCCACCGTCACTTTTTCCCATCCGTTCCGTATCCCCGAAGCGCCCTTCTATCCGTCATCTCTCACCCCCTCAACGCCCCTACATTTCACCCATTGCCCGCCGTCATCTCCTCGACGTCGACTTGCCTCGAGACGACGACGACGACGACGACGACGACATCAGCCCACAACCACCATCGTTTCTCAAAGGTAAGTTTCTGTGCAACTTTATTACGTTGTCATGAATAGGGTTTTATGTGAAATCTCACGAGATTTCACAGTTACGTTACGCAAAGTATTCCTAGAGTAGCTCAAGCTATTCTTCCACGAGAAGTTTTATTTTTAACATTGAATATACATTCACTATTATATGAATCACGAATTAACGTCGAGTTGTAATTAATCAAAGAGCAAGTTTAGTTATTCATTCATGTCTTGGAGATATAACATACAAAATCTTATTCACAGAAAATTTATATTGAATAATATTAATAAGAGCATATTAATAAGACTTTTATTGCACGATTAGGATATACTCATTGAAGCCAAAATTTACATATAAGAGCAATAAACGAATAGTTTGATCAGATATATTTTGTAACCTCATTTTATACAAATTTACGTATGTACAAAAAAATATCAGAAAAGTAAAAAATGTCCCGTGGTGATATACAGGGTTGGAATATTTGGCAAATATAGGTACATGTGACTATGTTCCCAAAGGTGCTTTATCATATACAAGGTGTCCCGCGTAAGACGGACCAAAAGAAAAATATAAATAGAACACATAAAAGTGAACAAAAATTATATAGGCCATTTTTCAAACAACCACGTAAAATTTCGAGATATTAATTAAAATAGTTGAGCATATCAGAGCGCGGCGACACGACAGGCGAGACATACGGCTCGCCGCGGCCGGCGAAGAAAATGGATGATTGCTCGCGGGTTTATCATATAGGCCAGAAAGGGGGCCGTTTGGCATACTGAAATAAGTAGCTCCGTGTACGTGTGCGTTCTTCCATTTTCTTCGTCGCGTCGCGCGTTCTAATT
>NW_022639555.1:125596-134766 GCF_010583005.1 Odontomachus brunneus | reverse complement strand
AGGCCAGAAAGGGGGCCGTTTGGCATACTGAAATAAGTAGCTCCGTGTACGTGTGCGTTCTTCCATTTTCTTTGTCGCGTCGCGCGTTCTAATTTGTCCAACCATTTTAATTAATATCTCGAAATTTTACGTGGTTGTTTGAAAAATGACGTATACAATTTTTGTTCACTTTTATGTGTTCTACTTATATTTTTCTTTTGGTCCATCTTACGCGGGACACCCTGTATGTATTTTCGATGCTGAATGTCATGCGATGATATATGTATATATTTCCAATACTATAGCTTAGATTGCTCGTTATTTTGAATGCCAATATAAGAAACATTTTTATTTCAGATAGTTGTATGTTGTAAGATATATACAGGGTGTCCCGAAACTGCCGGATGTTATTTTAATGGCAGATTCTTTAGAACATTTTAAAACGAAAACTTTCATACAAAAATGTCGAGGCTATAATAGTTTTCAAACGGGAAGCGATTATATTTCACCAATAACAGGGCTGAGATTTCGCGCGTTCAGGCACGTCGAAATGACAAGTGATAAAGGTGCCACACGCCATATAGAATAGCGGACATCTTCATGGTAATAATTGATCGACACTTTGACAGATTAAGTTAAATATTTCATTTTTACTTGAATCATATTTAAGATGTCTTACAACTATTATTCGTATAAAAATTATGCTAATGCAATACGTAGAAAAGCGGTAAAACATATTATGACAATGTTATTGTAAATTTATATGATTATAATATCGTAATTAATGATCATAATATCGTAAAAAAGTGACACTTATAGGAGCACCTTTATCATTTGTCATTTCGACGTGCCTGAGCGCGAATCTCAGCCCTGTTATTGGTGAAATATAATCGCTTCCCGTTTGAAAACTATTATAGCCTTGACATTTTTGTATGAAAGTTTTCGTTTTAAAATGTTCTAAAGAATCTGCCATTAAAATAACATCCGGTAGTTTCGGGACATCCTGTATATAAGATATACAAGATATTAATACTATTACTGTATATGCGCGTCTATGAAAATTGTGGAAGGACGGAATATTCATTGTGCTTTTAGGTTGCGGTAGGCAGTTGTAACAATGTCGATTACGTTGCATTGCTTGTTATCATTTGTAAAAGAACTGTCGTACAAATAAATTAGTTGAATTAATTTTTGGTTGGACGAAACAAAATTTCTGATTTTTATAAATCAAATTTAGTTCTGAGAACCAGAAATGTTCTGCTTCAACCAGAAAGCATTTAGTTCGTTCATTGTCAGATTAATTCAACCAAACTTTTATCTTCATCTAGTATTAAAGCAAAGCATGGCATACAGAATATGTTATTTTAAATAACACGTTTTAATATCTCTTCTGTAACTCGTCATAGAAAATTTTTTAGACAAAAATCGCATGATTCGAAAAGTGATACAAAGTAACGAAGTCAGTTTGATCTTGTGTAACAATACCAAAGTCACATAAGTATCACATTTAAATTTTTAAATGGAATCACAATTTTGTTAACCGATTTCTTTGGTTATTCTGTCTATAAAAGTACTGAAGTAAAATTATCGTAAAGTGAATATTTTTTTAGATACTTTACATTTTATTTTCATACTTTACATTTTATTTTCATACTTTTAAGTACAAGATATGAAATATCTCGTGAACTATCCACTTTTTGACAATTTCTATTTGCTATTTTAGTTTGTAGAATTATAAAAGAAATCGATAATACTGACTTGATGAAAAAATCAGAAATTCTGTTTTTCTTAACCAAAACGCATTTAGTTTGTTTATTGTCACATTAATTCAACTAATTTTTTTCCGTGTAGCCAGGCAAATCTACTATGGTATCTTTGAGATAAATTCTTTACGTATATTGGCTGTCAATGTTAGATAGCTACATGACTATTACTGCCAGAGTATTGAAACGACGATTATTCCTCTTAATGTTCCTTCCACTATCTATTACTAAAAGCACATCTGGTGGTTGTGGGACACTCTGTATAACAGCAAAAAGTTGCCACAACGGCCAGGTCATCTAACTGATGAACGGAGGAAGACGAAGCCGCTTTCGTGGCGTGCCGATATAAAGCTCTACGGGTTCCCCGTGATTTATCACCCTATCATCCAAAGCGTAGCCGAGTTCTCGCGACACGCTGCGTTCAAAATTGAAGTTGCGCGAATCGGAAAGGATGATCTTCAATATCAAGATCATGGAGAAGAGAAAATCTTCGAGAGAAAGAGTAAATTTCACTGAGGACTTGCCCGGTTTGCGAGTGAAATTTCAAGGATGCAATTGTATCTCTAAGGTATGCCATAGTTTGCTCGAACGCTATCGGCCGCCTACGAGCCGGATTGTGAGAGAAAAATAAGGGAAGTGCCTTGGTTTTTGCTTTCTTTACAGTTCGCGTTATCTCACGTTCCTCCGAACACGCTTTTACGGCTACCAAAGCCTTGAGAGGGTCACAATCGAATATCGATAACTGCTCGAAGAAAGTACTCGCGGAACGTACATATATGTAACTATATATCTCATGCAATAACGTCCAGTGCTCCCCGGTGTCCTTAGACGGCGCTACGTCGGGCGGAAACGATACGGCTGACCGTTTTTCGTAAGGGAAAACCGCGTAAAAAGAAAGCCAAAGGGTAAAAGCTGAAAACTGCGCGGCGCGGAAGGAAAAGAGACCGTGGGGATACGAGCGAACTGGATGTCTCTGCGGAGCTCTTTGGTAAGCTCGTAGCAGTCCTTGCGCGATGCCGAAAGCTCTTTGCGGGGAAAGCCCCGGCGTACCCGCGAAACGCACGTCGCATAAACGCTCCGCGTAAAAGGTACTCCACGTAGTCGGCCACGAAAATTCACGACAGGATACTGTATATTACCCAAAGGAGGAAGATACGAATCTCGCGTCGCGGAGCGATCCACCATCTGAGAAGTTTTCCCGCTCGCTATCGACATCTTGTCTCGCAGATTCGCCGGTGAAGTATTGGAATATTTGCGCCATTCGACATTAATCTTCCGCCGATCGCATTAAAAAAGTTACGCCAACGACTGCGCGTATCCGTCAGATACTATCATATTTCACTCAGAGGAAAAGACATGACGATGACAACTATATGGGTGACAACTATACGAGTTTTGTATAAAGAATTAATGTATGTAGTTTAATAAATATTTTATGGTTATTGCAACTAAAACTTTAGTTAAGTAATCAAACTTTAGTTTTAAAATTCTATTTAAAGTTTAGAAAAATGTTTATAACTTTTGATAGAAGCATTTTTCAAAGAAATGTTTCAGATAAAATTTACTTGTCTTTTTCCGTCTTAATCCAAATATATAACATTTTAAAGGAGGTTCCATTTGAAATTACAAAGTTACCTCCCGTCCCTCTTCAAGGAGGAGCAAGGGCGAATTTTTGTTTATGTAGTTAGAAAGATCCCTCAAAACTTTCTCATAAACAACTTTTGGATACGACAAATATTTTAGAGTTCTTGGGTTGTCACACTTTACGTGGGCTGCCCTGTATGTATACATACACAATATTACAAATAAGAAAAAACTTTTACTTTTTATTTTTCTGATGAGTGCTTTATATTTATACATCGGTTAATTATAGATGTTCAAATTAGTTAAAGATATACAGATACAAAAATAGATATATAAGTATTTAAATATATACGTATAAATGTAAATGTATTTTAAATATTAGTATAAATTATGAATTTTCTTTCTCTCCACCGCTGTATTTTGAAAACAAAACGATCAATAATTCTGAAATTTATGTATAAAGTATATATTAGGTTTTAATGTTATATATTAGGTTTTAATACTATATATTAGCTTTTAATATTATAGTAGTTTTTCATTTTAAAAAAATCACATAAAAGAAAAAATAGAAATTAAAAATAGCAAACCTCAAAGAACACGTGTAAAAAGTATCAACTTTAGTTGCAAACATCTCAGAATTCCCGAATAATCAATCTTTTTTTAATCGAACGAGCAGTTAGATAATATTTCACTGTGTATATAGGACAAATTTCATCAAATTTTCATGAAATTCGTTTCATAATATTTTAACTAATATTAGAATAGGAGACAAAACCTTGTCTTCTATCCTATGTGTATATTTTCTTAGCACCGCTATATTGAAGTTAGAAACTGTATCCGATAGATGTCGCAACCAATAAAGGATTAATTTGTGAAAATAATGATATCCTATACATACATACATACATATATATATATATATATATATATATATATATATATATATATATATCATCGCAGTTTTATTTCATTATCAATCAACATTCATTTTGTTTAAATAACCACTTTTTTTTTAAAAGACCCGAATTATTAGAATCACAACGACCGAGTGATAATACAAGAAAATCCACAAATTATCATTTTACAGGCGTCAATATCAGTCAGATATTCTTAGATAAAAAAATTAACGGAAAACAAAAATTTTACCATCCGCTATCTTATTATACAGTCATTTATCTATTTTTTAACAAATATCTCACAGAATATCTTATAAAAATTTCGTAAAAATAAAATCAAGTTAAAAGATAATATAAAATCAAAAAAATTACTTATTCACGTTCTTAAATCTCATTAAAAAACAACGTTCTATCTTAATCATAATCGGAACATTCTGTCGATCATAACCGGATATTTGAGAGCAAAGAGAAAAATAGATATAAAGATCAATTTTTCCCTATACTATTACGAATTGATGAAATATAGAACGTTGTTTTTTAATAAGTTTTAAGAACGTGCATTGTATTTGATTTTCCATTATGTTTCAACTTGATTTTCTTTGTCCTTACGAAATTATAATTTAATTAAATTTTATATATATATATATATATATATATATATATATATATATATATTATATTGTATATTTGACGCTATAGTATAAGGGGAGACGGAGAATCAGTTAAACTACGATCTTAGAGTTAACTGACGTTGACGAAAGCAGCCCTGAAATGGCAGTAACCGAGCGAGCTATCGCGCATCGAGGCACCTAGCTTTGTCAGTCTCGATTGTGTCATGCCCCGAAGAGATCGCGCGCGTATCGCGTGTCCTCATATAGTCAGAGAAGGAACGGCGGATGAGCATTTAGGCGTGTACAGATATACGTATATATTCTTAATGCGACTGTAATGGACTTGCCAAATATTCAACGCGCGCGAAACTCGCGTTAACTTAAGCACGGTTACAAAGCCGATAGTTGTTAACTTCCGGGATAAGGCGAAGGAGCGCCTCGAGACGGTACAAGTGCTGGTTACTACCCGCGCCCAGTTAGCCCAGCCGGGAACTTCGCCGAAGGTTGTTAATAATTTAATCAATAAGCGAGTAAAATGGATCCTAAGACTCAAGAGTGAAAATAAACGATGAAATATCGCGAGAGCAAATACCATATCGAAGATAAGAGGTCGATAAGAGTGATAAGTAAAAACCGCGAGTAGGAAATTTTCTTCTACATTAATTCCGTAAATTTCGTCAAACTCGAGGACCAATAAAGAATCACCAAATATATTAATATCGTATTGTTAATATATTTAGAAGATTCATTGCGATCCTAATATTAGCATGGACAATTTGAAAATTCTTTTTAAAAAGATGATCACTCAAAAAAGGTGATCACTCCTATTGATAAAAAAACCAAAATAATATAAATTATATAGACTATCCTCCCCCCCTCTCTCTCTCTCTCTCTCCCCTCCCTCTCTCTCCCCCCTCCCACTCCCTCTCTCTCTCCCTCTCCCTCTGATTACAAATAATTGCTTACTATCGTTTCCTCCATGTTAAATCTTAAAAAAAGATTCCTTTGGGAATTACTTAATATTTAATATTCATCTCACAATATTGTATTCCTTTAATCTCTTTATTCTTAATTTCAATCCGCAATATATTGATCACTTGACTTAAGTATATGCAGAAAAAGTAATATGATCAAATAATAAACAATTTAATAAATATTAAGGTATATATATAGAGATAAAAGTAGTAACAAATTTTTGTTCTCATAATCTCCCTCTTGTCTTTTTAATATAAAACGTTTCAACGGAAATTAAATATCTTAAGAGGTGATTTTCCAGTTTAGATAGCCAAAAAATAGGTAATTTTTACGAATTTTTTTCAAAGGAATAAATAAATATATAAGGTTTTGACCATACTATATACATTATCATTACTTTAAGTATTAAAGAAATATATTTTTAGTCTAAAAAAATTGATACTTTGTTGTTCAAATTTTTTGTGCTGAGCGAGATATCACCAGAAGCCTCTAATTGATGAACAACATTACAACTTTTGCAATAACTTGAAATAAATGGGACAAGAAAATTAGTTTGACCTTTTGAAGAATGAACTTTTGTTGCGTGCAGAAAGAATGAATATACTTATAAATAATAGAATGAAAATACTTCGAAGTTATAAGCCATTTTCCCATTCTTTTTTTTTTTTATTTAGTGTCCCGAGAAAAATACAAATTTTGGAAATTTTTTTCGAAAAAATTTAGGTTTATTCTCCAACAAATTTAAAGCAGTTTTTCTAACTTTTCTTGTCTCATTTATTTAAGATATTAGTACACTATAATGTTCACCATCGTACTCAAGCACAAAAACCTAAATGAAAAATTTTAATAACTTTTTACATTTAAAACGACGATAAATATAATGATCAAAGTCCTATATTGATATCTTTATTCATCTTTTCTAAAAAAAATTCGTAAAAATCTTCTATTTTTCATTCAATTATTTAAATCAAAACTTTCTCTTAGAAAGCTAAGAAGTAAGAAGAAAAACGATAAAAATAATAGTCATGTGCTATTTACCAATAATAATTTAAATTTAATAAGAAACTATCACGATAAAAAATAACAACTATGTGCTATTTATACCAATAGTGATTTAAATTTTGATTCCAAATAATAATAAGGTTAAACAGAAATAAAAAAGAAACCCTTGGCGAATATCAACAAATCGGAACGAGTCGTTATTAGATGGACAAAACAACATTTTTAAGACTTATACTAAATTCTTAGGCCGGTAATGTCGTTCATAATTATAATAAATTATTTATAACATTTAATTAAGAGCATAATTAATTACAAATTTGTATTCACAGCCATTACTCGGCTATTGGGATAGATATTTCTTGTTACATAAAATAAATGCAAACACGTACTAGCTAATAATCGGAAATTCATAAAGCTATTTGTCATGAATTATTTATAAAATGACTACAAGCGCCCGCCGAAATTTCTCTTTATTTCCGATAAGTTCATTAAATGTCCGTTATAAAATTGGAAATCTTCTGTATAATAAATGATTCCGCATACTTGGAAGTATGTAATGTATCACTGCCCGCATCTTAGCAGTCTACGTCCTCCGTTCTGGATCCAGCATCTTGTTCCCGGCTGCCCCGGATATTTCATCGTGCTACTGACATTAGCACTGACACTCGCGTAAATACAATTCCATCAGACAAACTCGTGTTAATGAACGCGATCTCGACGAGAGAGCTCGGTTCAGTATGTCAAGAGCCGGCGAAATATTTTAATCACTCAACAGGAATTACAAACAACGCACTGATTCATGTAATCCGCGTATCGCTCGCTGGCCCGGAAAATAAAAGTTGTTCTGCATTAGTGAGAAGTAGATCGCGAACGAACGCAACAATTAATCAGAAGAGTCAATAGTATCATTGACTCTTCCGATTGGCTTGCGACAATTGTTGCGTCTGCTTGCGATCAACTCACGACTAATGTAGGACGACATTTGAAAACATTAAAAAAAGCGCGCGTCGCTCGCGGATAAATGTGGTCGCCTTAAAGGGATGCTGAAGCTGAAAACTTTACCGACAGAACACTGACATTTTTCTGCAAAGTTTACGCGTATTGGTTACATAGAATTACAAATGCTTTTACGCAATGAATGTACGTGCAAAAATAAATAGGAACATTGCTCGATATGTGACGAAAACGAACAAAAAAATTTTAATATAAGATCTCAAGCTGTCAGTTAGCGTAATATTTGCCTAATCCAAAAGTTCCACAACTTGTACATACCGAAAGTGTGGATGCTCCAAACAGAAAAATTTTGAAGAACATTGCTCTACCTTCGCATCTCCATTTGGAAGATATTAAAATACTTAAAAATATTGAAAAAGTTTTTAAAAATATCGAAAGATTTCTACACATATGTGGTTAGGTTTTCCGTTGAAGATGATAAAACAAAGCAATACACATTCATGTAAGTTCTGTATATACAAGAAATACAAAAAAGATAGCGTGATTATGTTAGTGACGATCATCTCTGCATTATCGACATTATTCGAGTTCGTCATCGACTCCAGCATCCCCTTAAAAGTCTTGAATGTCTCGAGCGCGGCGATTAATGTCATCTCTCAGCCATTTAGCGACAAACAACGACGGTTGGAGATTGTTTTAATTTCTCACGCGTTACATACTTTTCCGCAATCGAATATTACATGTTATGTATATTTAATCGGGCTGTCATTGAAGTCACGTTAATTTCTCCGATCAAATCCACTATAACTATGTTATGTACGCGAGTGTCAGCGCTAGTGTCAGTCAGTGGGATGAGTAAGTAGCCGGAGTGCCACGACGGAGCAGCGGAAAGCAGGATGCTGAATTGGGAAATCAGGATAGGGAATGCAGAATGCCGAGACGTGGACAGCGATAGATCATGCATTTGCAGATACGTGAAATCATTTATTATATAGGACGTTTCCTCTTTTGACGAACGTTTGACAAATTTATTGAGAATAAGAAAGATGTCCGAGTCGAAATTTAGATTCGTAGTCCGTCATAATTTAATAAATAATTATGGCTGCGTGAATCTTTGATTACATGTCAAGTCAATAAAAATGTTGTATTGATATTTTACCAATTTACATTTTAATCTTTATTCATTTTTTCAAATTAATAGAACATTATATATGCGTGTATTTTTAGATACGTTAATTTTCCTTTTTTAATTCATGAGATAAAATATCAATTCTTGAACACGTATCTATACATCTTGAACATTCTTATTGTTTTGGTCTTTAAAAATGCGAATATTTAAATTTTTAAAACAGAATATATATATATATATATATATATATATATATATATATATATATATATATATA
>NW_022639555.1:117485-125351 GCF_010583005.1 Odontomachus brunneus | reverse complement strand
ATATATATATATATATATATATATATATATATATATATATATATATATATATACATATATATATACAAAGTGAGTCACCTAATCTATCGTTTTTTTATCAGATGAAAATGTGTAAGAAATTGTTGTGATTGAAAGGGATTAGCTGATCACAATATTTATCCTTTCCAACCATACCATTTATTCTTTACATATTTATTTATAGATGGCTCACCCTGTGTGTATTCAATATATGTATATTTTATATTATATGTTGTAAATTTAAATATTTGTGTTTAAAGAAACAATATCCAGGATTAGATACGTGTCCAGAGACATTGGTATTTTTACCTTGGATTGTTGACAAAATATAACGAATGTCACAGTAGTTAAAATCACAAAATTTCATAAAAAGAAAAAGAAATTGAATTATGTGATTGATAGATGTAGATTAGATTGATAGATTGATAGATGTCAATTTTGTCATTTTACAATTAAATCAATTCCTACTGACTTTAATAAATGAGTTCTTGAACACATATGTACACAAATTAAATTGTTTAATATTTATTCGTCTCATATATTCTATGTGTGACAAGCAAATATTAAATTATTTCATACTATTATATATTTAATATACATAACTGATAATAAATTATGTAATGAATGCATTACTGATTAAAATTCAAAGTAAAAATCAAATTCAAGTGAAATATTGAAATAACTAAATATTAAATATACTCCTGAAATATATATAAAACATAAAATATATATAATTATTTATATCAAGTTAGAATAATACTTTGTATAATTCCTTATGTCGCGAAATTCTCAATTTAGTTAGAATATTGAAATAACCAAATATTAAATATATTCTTGAAATATATAAATGAATCTTTTTTTAAGATTTAACATGAAGAAAACAGCGGTATATAATTATTTATATCAAATTAGAATAATACTTGTACAATTTCTTAAGTCGCGAAATCCTCTTTTCTTCAAATCTAACAGAATTTGCAGGATTAATATAGAGATAGAATTTCGACTCGGGAGATCAGAGGAAGAAGAACAAGGACGCTTTTAACGAAGCAGAACGCGAGTGTCTTCCGTCCGATCGATAATTTCGACGGATCGGGACGCGATGAAGAATCCTCTCACGGTGACATTCAGGGGAGAGAGAGAAAAAGAAGTAGAAAGAAAAGAGAAGCGCGATCGCAATAATACATTATTTTTTTAATTAACCCTAAGTCGACCGGTGTTGTTCTCACGCGCGCGGCCAAGCGCGCACCGCAGAATCGATAACTCGCGTCGGAGCGGGCGACCGCGCAACTTCCCGAAAGTAACAAACGATGGCTCGGATGTGTCAGGCCCGGTGATTAACGATAGCTCGCGGTTCGTGTTCTCTCGCTCATTGCTAACGATCGCCGTCGATGTCAACGTGATTCATTTCATCAATTATCGTCGGCCGGCGTCCTCACGCGACGATGACGGCCGGACAACTCGCCATGATGATCCTCGACCGCGAGCATATCCGACGAGTTTTACAAGTCCCATTGATAACATTTTATTGAACTCTTATCGGTGGTTTATCGGATAGAACAGAGCGCGGTCTTGACGGACGTGTCGACTTTTTCCCGCTCTTTATCACTCGTTATAAATTTGTCTAAAACTTTTCTCTACGAAGACGTGACACTTTAGTTGCGGATATTGTGCTGATACTTCGTATGTAAATGTTGATCGTATGTATATAGACGAGCCGTTATTTTCATGCAACAAGGAAAATGATAATAACAACAATTATAATTGAATCGATGATTTGGAGACGAAATGTTCAGCGAATGGAACTCGGATATAATTGGCGAATCTTTATTTTTACTCTTTCATATTGCCGAGTCATACGAAGCTTGTAGGATTTGTCAATAAAACGGAGGAACCCACGAACGCTAATCGGAGCAAGAAGCGAACTCGATGAATCTCACGATCGTGGATAAGCTTAATGGTCCGTTCCAATTAGAAGCAAGATCCATTATCACTGCCACATACTGAGCGAAATCCGTAGACAGCATCTATTACCTAATTCCGGCTGTTTGTAGTTGCAGTGTGCCTCAGTGACTTTTCACTAAGCCGCGAGTTCGAAAATAGGTGAAAAAAGAAAAAAAGCGAACGCAATAAATGTCGTGAAAGAGCCATTAGAGAGAGATAAAGAGAGAGAGAGAGAGAGAGAGAAAGAGAGGGAGGGGAGAAGAGAGACTTGATTACTTCGATTAAATAATTGCGGCAGCGGTTAATTAAGTTTATGTCTATCGAATCGCGTTCTCTGAAGTTAATCTTCCCACGCTACCAAGATACCGACTCGTTAACTTCATTAACTTCGACCAAACCCTTTCTCCTTTGAGAAGCACAACGCAAGGAATCGTGAGACGACGCGACCTTAAAGACAGCTACTTAAAATAACCGTTTCGCAACCAAATAGAACGTTGAACTTACTAATTTTTCTTCTCTGACAACTTACATTTTGCTGCTTGTCTCACGACAGTTCACGATCGAGAAATTAATATGAGAATAGAATAATGGAACTTTGTGGTTCTGCTGATCGTTATACTTATTACATAAAGTAATATTTCTGACAATGTTTTGAATTCGTCTTAAAGTCTCTGGTAATATTATGAAAAAATAGTATGATGTCATTTAACAAATTCAAGATATGAGTTAATTTTAATATAAAAAGATTTATTTTAATATAAAATTTGTTTTAATATAAAAAGATGTTTAAAAAAGATTTGTTACTTATAAGGTGAGACGAAAACGATAAGAAATAGTTACTATCACGACATCGAATCTTTCTGCAAAGTTTACTTTTTTCTACCTGCGTCAAATTAAAAACCCTTTTGCATGAAATTACGTGCGAAAATGAAGCGAAGTATCCATCAATATGAGACGAAAACGATAAGAAACGGTTACTATTACGATATCGAATCTTCCTGCAAAGTTTATTTATTTCTACATCCGTCGAAAACTCTTTTGCATGGTAAAATTACGTGCGAAAATGAAGCGAAGTATCCATCAATATGAGATAAAAACGATATGATAAGGAACGGTATGGTAAGGATTACTATTACGACATTGAATTTTCTATAAAGTTTACTTATTTCTACCTCCGTCGAATGAAAATACGTGCGAAAATGAAGTGGAGCATATCACGTGATCCGGGAGACGATGCAGAGCGAAATAGTCAAACTTCACGTCATTTTCGAAAATATAACTTTGCGAACACGAAAATTACTTTAAAAAATTGTAAAATATTATCTCAGAATGTGCTCTAAATGCTAACACTATATGACCTAAATAACCAGCAGTAACATAACCAACTTTTGGCCAATGCGCGACAATCCGACATTCCTACGATGTTAAGCTAGGTCTAAGAACGCGACTTTGAGCTATTGAAAAATTATTTTCAAGATTCTGGGCGATCTTGAATTTGTTAAATGACATCATACTATTTTTTCATAATATTACCAGAGATTTTAAGACGAATTCAAAACATTGTCAGAAATATTACTGAGGGAGTAGAGTGACATTAACATTCAACACATTGTCATTCAAGAGACGATGCAGAGCGAAATATGCACACTTCCAATCATTCTAGAAAATATACCTTTTCGCAAACGCGAAAATTTCTTTAAAAAACTTTAAAAAATTATCCCAGGCTTAACTCGGCTTAATAAATTATCGAAGACTCAAAACATATCAGTTCGAATCTTGGCTTAATAATTTTTCTAAAACACAAATAACTTTGGTTGAATCTCGCTTTAATAATTTAGCGGAGCCTCAAAACACATCGGTTCGAATTTCGGCTTAATGGTTTAGCGGAATCTCAAAACACTCAGGTCCGAATCTCTGTTTAATAATTTAGCAGGAAATTGAAACATTTCGGTTCGAGTCTTGGCTTAATAATTTAATTTGTTGTCTTTAGTTTGTGGAAATTTAACTTGTCGTCTTGTCAACAACAAACGCGTAAGAAAATATCTCCGAAGAAATAGTATGTCGTATATAATACGACATAACACGAGTTATAAAGTATATTAATCAAATAGTATATATAGAACATATATAGAGTATATATAAAACATATATAGAGCATAAAAGAAGCATATATAAATATGACATGTTAAAATATATCAGTTTAATGCATCATCAAGAAATAATCCGACGAGAAAGAAGCTTGCCGAGTCGAAATTTCGATTGGCCATTATTATGCAAAAATGATCAAATTCAAAGAATTATAAGCTTTTATCAATCGATACTCCATTCACATCCTTTTAATCCAAACAATAAAAGTCAAGCCACATAGATGCTTGAAATTAACTAAGAAACGGTTTAGTTTTTACCAGTCGCGTATTTTTGCACATTTTTCTAAGGATTGAGCTAGTCAGTAAAGAAATGGAAATGCTTGACTCGTTAAACTATTACGAAAATTTTAGAGCTAAATTCTTTGGTTGAATCATTCTTACGTAATTTCGGCGAATTGCAAATTCCAATTCTTACTTTACTTTCCGTCGGACCCAATGCGATTTACGTCTACGTGCATGCAATCTACGTAAAGTGACGCTTTGTGTCTATGAGCGTCTAAATTGAGCGCTCACCATTGCGCGTCGTCCCACGGTGTCCAGAGACCACCAGCCTCCTGTCGCTGCATCTGGCACTGCGTTGGTTCTCGCGTCCCACGTCGCCTGTAATTCACTCCCGATCGCGGTAATCTAATGGAGGTTTCACAAAAAATCCCGTCTCCCTTGTGATACACACTGAGTTGCGAATTGTGTATGAAATATCGCGAACTGCGTCTTCGAGGAAATGTCGGCCTTTCGGATAAATGTCGAGTATGTGCGACGAATTCAGTAACGATCCGATCGAGTTGTAGTGTATCGCTTTGATACACGCGCTACGCGAATCGCTTACGAAGAAAACGGAATCCACGAGCGAAGGGAACACGCGACTCGAATCGAAGGCCGATCTCGCGAAATCTTTCGACGCACGGGCGAAGTAATCTGTGCGAGATTCTCACGTACGACACGAAATATTCCTAACATAACGTTTCGATGATGCAGCGTAGTAGGCTTCTATACAGCTCCGCAATACTTTTGCGAAGATAATTCCGCAATACTTTTGCGGATAACAACTCCGCAATACTTTTGCGAAGACAATTCCGCAATATTTTTGCGGACAACAGCTCCACAATACTTTTGCAAAGACAATTCTGCAATGCTTTTGTGGATAACAACTCCGCAATATTTCTGCGAAGTTCACTCGCGACTCTTCCGCAAATACGATCCAGTGAAATTCGCAAATCTATCAAATTAATAATTGCGAACGCGAGCGCGAATAAAAAATGAAAAACTAAGAAAATTATGACGATAGAGATAAGAATTCTATTCAAAATTCACGCGAAAAAAATGTTAAAATGTTATGAAAAAACTTCGTTTGATGGAACTTGTCACACGCCGAGTAAGTAAACAAATAACTGCTCACATGTCTGACTTATGTACATCGCGTTTTTCGCGAGAGATCAACACTCGCTAGCATTGTCTCTATTGTATCCCGCGTTAGGAAACTCTAACTCTAACCTAAAAATTTTCCAACAATCATAAAATTAATTTTGCAAGTAGTTTATATAATCACGTTAAATCACTTCGCGCAGGCGCCGCACGATATAAAATTTTACTTAATAACGAAGCACGAACTCTATTTTATGAAATACAATCGCGATTCAAGCTCACGCGAGAGAAAAAATTTAGAAAATTAACAACCGGCGGAAGATCTATGACGCAAGTGATGTAATTGCGTATTTTCTGTGGCGCAATCCCTTTACACATTAGCGCAATCTCTTTGCGCGTTGGTGCACTGTTCAAGACACCTGGAAGATCGCATTCAATAAAACAGAATAATTTTACAAAATCTTGAATGTTCAAAGCGTATACTCAATACTTTAAGCATTTACTAGATAATGTTGGGGTTTGATTAATTAAAATTTCCTCCGACAAAAATCGTCAACCAATTAATAATCTAAGTGAATCAATTAATAAATATATGTACATTGGGAGAAAAATACTTGAAAATTTATTTGCCAAATTTATATAAAATATGCATTATCATTAATATTATTATTTGAAAAAGCGATCTTCCAATTGTTTCGAGCAATGTGATTTTTATTGGGCGGCACGTACACATACTACAACTACAGCAAAATAAATCGCATTGATTGGATAAGCATGCACTATATCGAAAGACTTTTTGTCTTTCTGTTATCAATATGTTTCATGTTTTTACTCACCAAACCGCCGATCAGGATAGCCACATTCTGCTTTTGTTTCTGAAACAGAAAAATGCCATTTCGCCGATTAAATTCGTGCATTGATGACGATTTGAGTGAAGAAGTTTGAAGGATTAAGAAAAATAAACGCGATATTTTTCACATTGGAAGAATTTTTTGAAATGCATTCACACTTGGAATATTCACACTTTCCTTTTTTCTCGACGTTGCAAATAAATCTCTTAATCAGATCAAAAATTTTCCCCGCGTGTAATTACGATTTAATGCGATCTTTGATTCGACTCAAATTATCTCGATTTTGAGCAAGAGAATTATTTCGAGTCTTGTCGAATTTCTAATTACAAATGTTAAATAATGAAACTCACCTTCGAGCTAATCCCGCTCAACCCGAGCCAGATCCTCCGGCGCAGCAGCCTTTAAGAGTCGGCTGGTCGTTTATTTCGTCTCTGCAACAGAAAGCAGAATTAATTTAGTATTACACATGATAATGGAGGCATTAAGGAACTCGACTTCAAACAAGAGAATTTCCAATTTTATCGGATTTATCGGAATTATGAATTCAAATTAGTAAAACTCACCTTCGCGCCAACTCTGCCAAGCCCGAGCCAGATCCTCCAGCGCAGCATCCCCTTAGAGTTGAGTGCTCGTTTCTGCAACAAAAAACAGATTTAATTGAGTATTAATTAGTTACATGACGATGGAGGTATTAAGGAACACGATTCTAAACAAGAAAATCTTAAGTTTTATCGAATTTCTAATTATAAGTACAAATTAGTGAAGCTCACCTGCGAGCCGACTCAGACAGGCCCGAGCCAAATCCTCCAGCGCGGCATCCCCCAGCGGCATCACATCTCCTAGAGCCACGTGACTGCATCTGCTCTATTGGATCTCTGTTTAGTAATCTAATAATTTAGTATCAATTAATTACAGCAAAACGAAAAAAATAAATTGTCGTAACGGCACGCTCGTTTCTAAGGCACGTAAGTTTCTTCTCAATGCGCAATAAGAAAGAATTAAATCAAAGCTGAATAAAGAAGTAATAATACCCGATTAATTAATTAATAATGATATTAATATCTGATCGACAACAGAATAATAATATCCGGTAGTATCATTACACACGACAGCAATATGAGATAAGAAAATCATCGTAACGGCACGCTCGAGTTGCTTCCCAATATGCAATAAAAATAATTAAATGACAACCGAATAAAGAAATAATAATACTCGAATAATAAATGGATGATGATAATATTTGATCGACATTGAGGAACTCGATCACGACGTTTCTCTATCTAACAATTAAAAAAGTAAATGAAACAAGGTAATTACCTATCGCGTAATACTTGCTCGCATAAGAAGTACGCGTCTTAACTTGTCTTAATTATCGCATCAATTGTCGCGAAGTCGAAACGCGATGTTAAAAATCAGCACAAAATAATCTAGAATATAACGCGGTAGTTCCCGACGTGTTCGTCTCGACGGTTGAAAGTGTTATGGCGCGACGCTCAACACGTGCTCGCGCACGTGTTTACATGATCCGGCCGCGCCCCCCCCCCCCC
>NW_022639555.1:117316-117462 GCF_010583005.1 Odontomachus brunneus | reverse complement strand
TTTTCATTTATTATATTGTTTTGTATATTGAAAAACATTTCAACAAAGAAAAATACAAAACTAATATGTCAATCATTGGGACATGTATGTTCGACCACTGGGACGTTTACCTTAATTGTCGGAAAACCTAATCACATGTCACCATC
>NW_022639555.1:85752-117306 GCF_010583005.1 Odontomachus brunneus | reverse complement strand
CAAACACCGCTCAGTCACGAGCAGGTTGTTACGAGAGTCTGTTTACCTAGCCTTTGTAGAGCCTACAGTTTTTGTTAGAGCCGTTACCCAGGTATTATTATTACCAGTTATTCGATCATCATTATTTCGTTATTATCCGCTCGCGGATATTATCACACGATTGTCGAATAGATATTAATAGCATTTAATATTCGAGTATTATTACTTCTTTGTTTGATTGTTATTTAATTTGTTCGGTTATTATTTAATTATTACTATTACGCATAGGAAACTAACTCGAGCGTGCCGAGTTACGACAATTTCTTTACCTCGTCTTTAATCAGCTATTATTGCCATTGCCCAGTTATTGTTATTCATTGTTATTATTACCGATTATTCGATCACCGTTATTCAGTTATTCTCGCGGCTATTATCATACGATTGTAGAGCAGATATTACTATAATTGTTATAAAAAGTAATAATATTCGAATAAATGGTAGTGATAATAATGGCTGATCGATAATCGTGTGATAACAGTCACGAGCCGATAATAACTGAATAACAATGATCGAATAATCAGTAATAACAATGAATAACAATGAATAACAATAACTGGGCAACGGCAATAACTGATTAAAGATAAGGTAAAGAAATTGTCATAACGGCACGCCCGCGTTGCTTTCCTATGCGTAATAGCAATAATTAAATAATAACCGAATAACTTAAATAATAATCGAATAAAGAAATAATAATACTCGAATATTAAATGGATGATGATAATATTTGATCGGCATTAAGGAATTCGATCGCGACGTTTCTCTAACAAGTAAAAAAGTAAATAAAATGCGGTAATTACTTGTCACGATAAAGCCCGCAACACCTGCTCGCGTGAGAAGTACGCATCTTAATTTGTCTTAATTATCGCGCCAATTGTCGTCAAGTCGAAACGCGGTGTTAAAAATCGGCGCGGAATAATCTAAAAAATAACGCGGCAACTTCCAATGCGTTCGCCTCGACGGTTGATAGTGCTATGATGGGACACTCGAGCACGTGCTCACGCACGCGTGTTTCCATAACCCGGCTACGCGCCGCCCGACACGCCGCTGAGTATCACCCGAGCGGGCCGTTACGACGGTCTGTTTACCTAGCCTTTGTTGAGCCTAGAGTTTTTGTTAGATCCGTTACCCAGGTATTGTTATTACCGAATATTCGATCATTATTTCTTTATTATCCACTCGCGTGTATATATATATATATATATATATATATATATATAATATGTATGTATATATATATATATGTATGTATATATATATATATATATATATATATATATATATATATATATATACACACTGAATATTCAGACGTTGTAAAAAGTGCGATAAAAGCACGATGCCAAAAATATCCGTGAACTAATTTTTCGCTCTATTTCATCATAAGGTAAACATCCTAGTGATTGAACGTGTACCGATAATTGAATTATTAATAATATACTTGTGTTTGTTAAAATGCTTATCAATAAATGAAACAAAATCACAAAGTAACTAAATATTTCTTTTCATTTATTATATTGTTTTGTATATTGAAAAACATTTCAACAAAGAAAAATACAAAACTAATATGTCAATCATTGGGACATGTATGTTCGACCACTGGGACGTTTACCTTAATTGTCGGAAAACCTAATCACATGTCACCATCTAATCATAAACTTTTCTGCAAACTTTTCGTATCTTTTTTGGCATCGAAACTAAATTCTGAAAATGTAGTAGTAATCTTTGAAATTTTCCTGATTAGAGCATCCACAGTTTCGGTATGTACAACCTGCAGAATGTTTGTATTAAACAAATGTTGCACTAACTGACAATTCAAAATTTAAATTTAAATATATTTTTTTTCGTTTTCGTCACATATTGAGCAATGCTCCAATTTATTTTTGCAAGCATTTTTGTTGTATAAAAGCGTTTGTAATTCTATACAAGCAACAAGACGTAAACTTTGCAAAAAAAAGTCAATGTTATGTCGGTAAACCTTTCACATCTGGCATCCCTTTAAGAAACAATTTTCAGAGTTAAAAAAGTAACAAAATCTCTAGTAAAAGATATGAATATAATTTTGTTCAGTTTAGTTAAAATAATCAAACGCTTGTAACCAAACTTGTTTGATTATCTTAACCAGAAATTTCACCAATCTAGTTAATATAGTTATGTGTCCTATAAATTTGATTAATTCAACCAATTTTTTTCGCGCTTATCTACAGAACGTAGATAATACACAAACAATCTACATAGACGTGATCTTAAAACCTATAGTACAACGCTCCTTTCATCAGCTTCAGCTTCTCTACAACGTATAATACCCGCAGCGTTCGATCGTCTTGGCGCACTTCGTATATATCCAATGACTCGGCTACTACCGCATTCGGACTTAATCATTCAGCACTTAGCTCTCAGCAAAAGGTGAACTCTGCCTTCCCTACTCCATTCCTCTTCCCGCAGCCTAATAGTTACCTCAAGGGAGACCGGTGACCCTGATGCTCGTAGATAAACTTAATGGTTCCGGGCTAATTAGGCCGGAAAGTCCGGAGCCGACGGCATTAGCGGCACCTTTCGCGCTACAGGAATAATTTGGCCCGCCACTTCCTGCCGCAGGAGAGCCTCAGGAGACGAAGCGAGCCGCCGACCAACGTCATCCTCGCACACTCCGCATCCTGGACCGTCGTGAGTCAGAATTCCATGAGCTAGTCTGAACGAACGAGAGAGCCATCATCATCGTCATCGCGTTGAGCGCCCTTTCTACGCCGGACGAAGACCCAATGCGACGAAATGCTTTCATCCTGCACTTGCCGAGCTTTTCTTGGATCGTGACGAAGGTAAGGAAAAAGAGATACGCGTGACATGTCGCGGTCGAGCTCATTCGAAAGAGATGTAAACGTTGATCGGAAAAACTTGCGAATTTATTGTCACAAAATTGACATTGACATTATACAAAACATAAATCACCCTTAAGGGAGGAAACACATTTCAAAGATCAAAAACAAGTATTTATGTGAATTTTTTTAAAAAAACTATGAGATATTTATTTGAAGTTTTGTACACATAATATTATAGATCTAAACTATATACAGCAATTTTTTCATGTAAAAATATTAATGAACATTAGAGAGATATAAAGCATTTCCAGAAAAGGACCCAAACATACATGATATCTTGACCCTCATGATTCTACAGAACTCAATGTACCGAAGCAGAAAATTAAAAAAGATTATTAATAGATGTGTAGCTATCGTTAGAACTAGAATAATAAAAATCAGAATCTTTCATCAAATTTTAGCAAAAATTTTAATAGATAATCGGCTATAACTTAGCCAACTTTTTTTAATTTTTTCATGAAAATTTTTTTCAAGAACATATACTTACAAATATATATTTTTAGAATATATAATAAAAAATCTATTTTTGATTAACGAAAGGTGTTTATTAAAGTCCCTTTAACATTAAATGTACTAACGATTAACGACTTATTTTTATCATGAGTGGTTAAGAGAACAGGACAGGATTTTAAGAAAAAATACGTACTTGCAAGAGAAAAATGTTCATTTAACTTTTTTAAATAATTTTTGTTTAACTTTTTTAGATTTTATTCAACGTCAATTAAAAATATAAAGTGTGCACCGTTATAAATATGAGTAATTTTTATAAAAAATTATAGGCCATAGATTAGTAATCATTTTGACTACTAGTTCTAACGTTAACAACAGATTAACCAGCTTTAACAGAAAAAAAAAAAAAATCTGACCGCAAACCGACTGAGGAGATAACCGGCCAACGCTGATCGAACGACAATGGAATCGTATGTTACATAGCTCATCAATTCGAGAAAGCAACGAGCCCCACGATATTTTTTTCTCCTCATCGGTCCGACCAACCAGCTAGCTTAGACGCCGACCGTCTCTAGCAAACCGCAATCGGACGCTGCAAGTTCGATCTGAAGCTCACAATCTCAGCGGGTCGGAGGGCCGCGCGTCGAAAGCTCGTCAAAGACGGATCTCGCAACAGCTGATTGCGACGCGGGATCGTAAGAACACAAATAGTAGGCGAGAGCGATAAAACGGGATTTCCATTTGGGTGCCCCGCCGGCTCGTTAAAGTAAAGACGGAATAAACTATCGTCGAGCGTGTCGATTCCATTACCCGCCACCACGACCACGCTCGTTTGTCGAACGGGAGAGAAGACGAAGGGGACTGTACCGAGAGATGTTCTATTATACCGAATAGCTGGCAGTCCCCTTCCACCCCCTCGGGAAAGACAGGAGACGGAGGGCAAAAACGTGAGAGGAAGCGGAAGAGGGAAGAGAAGAGAGAACATGTGGTAGACACGGACGAAGCACGGAAGAAGGAGCCACCTAGAAGCCTTTTGGTCTCGATGCTTTATCCATTACCTGCGGTACCGCGAGCAACAACCGTATCGAAACGATATTGCGACCGCGACGAGAGAGGAAAGTTTCGTGGAAAACTGCATCGTCGTCTTCTTCTTCTTCTTCTTCCTTCTCCTCCTTCCGCTCGGTGTTCTTTACACACTCTGGCCGAACCGCTGAGATTGTCGAACTTCCACGCAACTTTGACGACGACGACGACTATAGTGAGTGTACTCTAATGCTTAATGTGCCTTAAAATGGAGATTTAACTTCCTACTCCAAGCATAACGATAGCCTTGCAAAAATTCCTCCCGTTAAATTCGGGTCTAAAATGAATTTGGACCGATTCGAAGTTCTGATAACTTATTCTATCTACACGGACAAGAATGCTTTGGTCGATTCAGTATATCTACAATTTGTTGAGCAAAGTTAAATGTTGCACTAACTAAGCAAATTTGCTAGGGCAGCAAAGAAATTATATGTGAAAGCAATTATTAATTTATTCATAGAACAAACCCATTTTTGCTGATATTATCTTGGTTACGACAAATCATTTTGTATTTCGAGCTAATTGAAGTTCGCGAAACTTTATTAATTTTACCAAAAAAATCATGCGCTTACTCAATGGATAATAAAGAATTATTTTTTTTATGGAGAAATGCAAACCTATTAAGACTCCTGGAGAAATTTCTTACGTGTTATTTTCAAATAAAAAGATATTTAAGTAAACAAACACTTTAAATCGCCTGAACATATTTATAAGTGTTCCGAAAATTATTCTTTTCCTTTGAAAATTAAAATAAATCAAAAATTAACGTAACAAACTTTAAAAAAAAGTTATGTTAACCTTTCGATTCTCAAGTGGGCAAACCGATCGCTCCATAAATGACTTTCTTAGAATAATTCTGTCAGTAAAATTTGATAATTTTTAGGGATTTTTCTAATTGATTTTTAAGTTATAGATTTTTGTTTGAGATAAATAAATGCATATTATGTACAATTTTCAAGATGTAACTTATTTACTCGGGGTGAGTCACTTGTTTCCTCTTGCAAACTTATGTTTACGAAATTAACATGGGAATCGAAAAGTTAAAGAGACAGATTGCACATCACGTAAAATTTTTGTCGCGATTATTTATTGATTTGTTAATGGAAAAAGATAGTTTTCACACAAGGAGCATTTACAAGTATATTCAAACGACCTAAAAAGTCCTTTCATGTCTTTTTAAAAATAGCATGCAAGAAGTTTGAGCACGCATTTTTTCGCTTTTAATATCAATCATGAATTCCACGGCGAGAGACTAGTAGCCTTAAATTTGAATACAAATATCCGTAATGACAAATATTATTATACATTACGCAATTTAAGTTTTTCATTACAGAGTATTTCAAACCATTCGTCCATCTCTTTTATTTTAAAAAGAGGTGGTGCTAGGAAGTTGGGAACGCATATTTACCATAAAAGCCCATCTGAAGTTTCTGATGGTAATATTTTCATTTTTGGGAAATCTCCGGAAATTTTTGGGAAATCACCAAAAACCAGTATTCATTTCCGAGGGATATTAAATTATTTTTCTCAAGCAAAAGTTGTTTCTTTTTAAAAGCTCTTTTCAACGATATCCATATCTTGTGTTGCCATTTAAAATTTTATTTTGGATTTCTGATATTTCAGGGGATTTCCCAAAAGTGAAAATACCACCATCAGAAACTTCAGATAGGCTTTTATGGTAAACATGCGTTCCCAACTTTCTAGCACCAACCCTTTTCAAAATAAAAGAGGTGAACGGGTGGTCTAAAACACCTTGTGTATATACATATATACAGGATGTTCCCAAAAGGTGGTACCAAATTTTAGGGGTATGTAGTACTCGTTAAAACAAACCAAAAACTCTTAATGAATAGTACTCCGAAAATCTTTTATTTCTGAGTTATGAAGCATTTTGTTCTGTGAAAAATAGAAAATAAATTAAATCTACAATAAATATTCAATGTGCCTTCGGTTCATGTCAATACACATTTCGGCATGTTTCGTCATTGAAGGTCAAAGAGTTCAGGTTCAGGTATTTCGTATTTGTTGACAACAATTTCCAAGTCTCTTAGTCAGTTCATTCACGGACGCCCGTATGTGACCACCTAATTACGCAGGGATTGTTGTATTCAACTTTGAATTGTGGACCGTGTCTAGTTTTGTGTTATCTGAAAAATGGCTAATTTTGACACAAATTCTGAAATGACGGATATTCATTTTATGTATGGCAGAGCAAAGGGCAATGCTTCAAAAGCAGCACGCTTGTATCATGCAGCTTATCCGAATCGCCGACAGCCAAGTAGAAGAATGTTTAGCAAAATTCATCAACGCTTACGTGAGACCGGTATATGTCACACCAATTGATACAATAGATGAATTGACTCAGAGAATTGAAAACTGTTGTCAACAAATACGGAATAAACCCGGAATCTTTGAACGTGTTCGATCTTCAATGAGGAGACGTGCCGAATTGTGTGTTGAAATGGACGGAGGGTACATTGAACATTTATTGTAAATTTTAGTTATTTTCTATTTTTCACAGAACAAAATGCTTCATAACTCAGAAATAAAAGGTTTTCGGAGTACTGTTCATTAAGAGTTTTTGGTTTGTTTTAACGAGTACTACATACCCCTAAAATTTGGTACCACCTTTTGGGAACATCCTGTATAAATATATTTTTTTATGTGTATTTGTTCTTATTGTGTTTGTTATACTATTTGAATGGCTGCAGAGAGAATGCGAGCAAACATATATTTCACATATTTCAAGCATTGTTGCTTTAGCTAATTTCTATTGCTAGAGCAATTAATTATTAAACTATAATGAAATCCGTTAATATATCAAATTTCCTTTGATATAACAACAAAATGATTAGTTGCGTATGCCAAGCTATATATCCCATTGATGTGGTAGAAAATCGTCTTCACTGTACTAACAAATCTGCCTTACAACGTCAAACTTTATTAAGTACAAATTGTCCGAAAGGTATTCCTTTCCCTTGACGATCATTAAATAATCGTATAATAAATGAGACACATGAAATGATGAAATGAATCTGTTTGGTCTGCATGCTTCATTTCACCATTTATTATATTATTTATTGTCAGGAAAAAAGAATATCTTTCGGACAATTTTACAAATATACTCAAACAGTCTTAAGTGCTCCTTCGTCTATATTTATCTTTATTTAGAAATGTCATGCAATTTTCGTCCATATGTCGTTCGTCACTTCTGACGCCATAAATTCAACATAACCACGACAAAGCACAAGGACCCTTAAATAGTATAAACTACCACAATAGTTATGGGTAATGCCGTCGATAGTTCTTCAGCTCCAGTATATGACAACAAATCTTTTTTTCTATGTATATAACATACAAAATAATTTCTGTCGAATTCTTATCATTGAGGTTTTATCGTTAATCCTACATATATATCTCACAATCTTCATCTTTTTCATAAAAAAAAACTCAAAAAAAGAACGGAACAACGCAATAATCGAATTTAACAGAAAAATTGTATAGCTCCTTTAAAGCTTTAAACCCCCTTGATTTCTTTATCTCTTAGCATACTAAACTTAGCTTTTTCTGGAACAGTAAATTAAATTCAATTACACGTTATATAAAATGCTGATGGCAGAATTTTTTTATATGAAGGATATTTCCCAGAATATAGGACAATCATGGACGAAATGAATAGCAGAGGACGAGATAATGAATATACGATCATGGATGGGAAAAACGAACGAAGAAGAAGGATAGCGTTCGAAGAAACAAGCCAACATTTTTGTAGTATCCGAAATTTTTATTTCACAGAGCATCCGTATGAAATAATCTTTATCGTTTGCTTGCAGACCACCACAGCGAGCACTCGCGCGTTACCTAGAGAAGAGCAACCACTTCCTCGGCTGGGATTAGAAAACTTCCAATGACGCAGCTCGCCACCTCATCTGCAAGAAAACTTTGCTTCTCTGTTCAACGGAATGAAGACATCGCGAGACACAACGACGATGCGAATGAGCTCGGCTGGAAGAGAGTATTACGAACAACTCGCTGCCGTTTATTACGATCCATTGTTCCCCAGTTAAAGCGTTCCCGTGGGAATTTCGCCGCAATTAGCCGATTTGCACGTTTGACCTGCGACATTCACTAACGCTTCGGCGTTTCCTTTTTTCTCTCGCTTTTCACGAGAACGTCGAACTCGCAGTTTGTAATTCGGAGAATAATTTACGCCGTTACACGACTCGTACGAACGTAAGCTCACTAGCGGATAGAACGGGAAGAGCGTGTCAAAGGACCTGGAGCCATTCGTTTCCGACGCGGATCATACCGGCGGAAAGCAGAATAAGAGAGGAAAGCCGTCGTAAAACCATAGCAAAGGGCACGTGCAGATCGACGTAGCACCACGGGGATGTCGTGATATCATTTTACGGGATTGCAGGAGGAAGGACACTCGCGGGGGTGATCCCCGAGTTGTGTAATAGGATTTTCGGGATCAGAGTTTTACTGGAGGGACCCGCGGTATCTTTCAGGCAGTAACGCGTAACGTGGAATTTTCAACTTGCGCAGATAGGACGCCGTTTTAATTAGCGGAGTGTCCTCACGATTACACGAGCCAGTTTCAGAGAAATTCTATCCGTGCAACTTCAGTCGATGATGTTCAGTTTTGCAACGCAAAACTGGGATAATTAATCTCGTATCGTTAATTTCGTGTTACCTAATTGAAGCAATCTGGCTGATTTCAAGGAACTTCCAATTGAGCTATCTTGCTTGCGCGCGGCGCAACGTTTCAAACTTTCCTCTGGTCCTATCGATATCTAGATTTCTTTCTAATTGCAGACTCTCGAGGACAGACAGATCGTTGAAATCGCGCGAAGAAATACTGAAAATCCCCGGTTAGCCGAGACATTTGTACACAAGTCCGAAAGATACGTCGCAACCGTTTGTATGCTAAAAACGGTCCTAGCCAGCCGCGAGAAGGCGCTCCGCAACTTCCGAGAGGAAAATATAAAAAAAAAAAGCAAACAGGAGAAAAGAAAAGATTTCACCGAAAAGAATCCCGGCCTCACCGACGCGTTCAGGACGCCCTTATTGTACAAAGTACTCCCTCGTACCCCTTTTAGGTCAAGCGCGATGCGTCGACCCTCGAGAGCGATCGAAACGTCGACAGCGAGCTCTTGGCACCGTCTCGATTTATTCGTTTTCCGCCCCGTTCCTCCGCGAGCGGAGGACGCGGAAAAGAAACGCGCGGGCGAGCGGTGAGAGACGACGTCGCAAAAATTGCACGACGTCAACGTCGTTCCCACCCCGATCCCGACGGCGTGACGTTCCCAGACGTGATTGGATAACGATTGTCAAAAGAAACGATTCTCGGTCGGAACACGCGCTGCCTCGCTTATGACGGTGTCGACCGGGCCGACAGTCGATATCGATGAGGGGCTAGTTTCGCGTCTCCGTGGACGAGGGTAGACGCGTGCGCTTACTTTTTACATTTTAGGGACAGTTGCAAGTGTAGGTAATTCTGTGGGCGAACAAGCGAGCGGAGTGTTCCGAGCCGCGTTCTCACTGCGAGGTGAGAGGCGGAAAGTACTTTGCGACTCTAGCTATGTAAACCAAAGACTCTCGAGCGAGACGGAGAGGAGGAGATTGTCGTAGCGTATGATGTCCGTGCAAGCTTACTAGTGCCGCCGTGTGCTTTTTCGTTGAATTTCGTTTCGTCGCTCGTACCTATTGGACGATTTGTATGAAAGTCATCGACATGAGTCATCGACGATTCGCCGTGTCGGTCGGTATCACGCGACGTCAAAGCGAGCGAGTTTTGATTTTCGCCGCAGCGGGGATCCCCCGCGGAAAAGTGAAGGCTGCGCGAATGGCATTTGGAGGTGAGATCTCTCACACGTGTGAAGACACTGATTTCCACATGATACGGAGTTCTATATCATTTCCTCCTCTTGTATCATATTTCTCTATTACTCGATAATATATATTAAATTCATTGAATATTATTATATATAACATTCTCTGTAGTAATGTGTATAGAAATATAACGGTATCAAAAGATCCCCCCCTCTTGAAGGAACAAAACGGTTCGTTCCTCTTTCTTTCCCCCCCTTTTTCTTTCGTCGACGAACCAAAGCTATACGCGCAAGACGATTATGTAGCGAGGAGAGACACTCGTATTGTACCAATAGGCAAAATATTTTACTCCACACTCGTCGGCGTTCAGCCGACTTGTGGCTTCGAACATTTATCGGTCTGTCCGCTTAAAATGCCGCGGCTCCGCGTACTTGACGCAGATTGCGCGATTACCGGGACGAGGCGGCGAGTCTACGAATAGCGAACAAAGAAAGAATGTATTTTATGATATTTTACGCATAAAAGAAAAAAAAACGATCGTGAGAATCGACGATAGCGTTAGTCCAAGGTAAACTTAAGTAGGGGTGTATAAAATGACAATTCGTGCGCGCCGCGCGCGCGCGCGCGCGCTCTCTCTCTCTCGCGGGACACCGCGACGCGATCGAACGCGATTTACACGTAAGGAGGAGGAGGAGGAGGAGGAGGAGGAGGAGGAGGAGAATCGATCTTCGGTCCACGAGGTGGATGGGACCGCGGAATGGTGATTGAACACCCACGCGTCCATCGTATCGACGATTGTTTCGTTAATGATGGACGTGTACTTTGTCGATTACACGATCGACATTAGAGATAGAAATAAAGGGGACGGAGAGGGGAAGAGGAGCGATGGTGCTCGATTGCTCCTATCCTCTCACGCCCGAGCGCTCGGTCGAAATTGCGATCGGGAACAAACACCGCGCATTTTCCGAGCGTACAATCGTGATCGACTCGATCAACGGCGCTTCCTCGCGCAGCCTCTGACAATTGTCGCACATCACCGTTTCGCGGGACAACTCCCAATCACTGGTATACTAAGCGCTACTGTAAAATATTGTATATTGTTTCGCGTTGTTTATTTTTCAATGTTTTTACTAGAGACGCGTTTTTACGATATTTACGGAGAATTGTCGCGTAATGTTGTACTAAACACACGTGACGCCCGCTGCTCCGTTATACCGTGCCACTTGCGACAAAAGAGACCTGCCCCGAACACCATCGCTCAGCGAGTCATAAAAGATTACGGGGACGATAAGAAATATGAAAAAAAGAGACGTAAAAAAATTGTAGGGTGAGAAATTTATGTTCTATATCTACATGAACTCACCGCTGGCGCGTTGATGTCGGCATGAAATATTCAAATATGACGTTCTACCTTTATCAAAGTCCTAAAAAAAAATGAATTCGAAATTTTTATTATTATCATAATTCGTTCTCATCTCTCGTCTATTTAATTCGCGCTCGAATTACTCTCGATCATTGTCAATACCTCTCGTTGAAAGATTATTAGTCAAAATTTATGGATCATAATTATTGTGCAATATTGATTACATTGGTAGACCAAATATTTTCAGCTTGAACGTCCGTCAGTCCTACAAAGAGCGGGATATCCTTTTCGTCTTTCTTCCTACAGAACGCACCTTCTTTCTACCGGTTTCTATAACAACGATCCTTAACCCCCGCACCTGCCCCCTTCACTAATTTTACGTCACAAGAGGACTTTAAACAATTCACGAACCGGCAAACTCCATTACGGTTACTGTCCGACATGTCGCTCTCTCACGGTATTGCGGGCCAGCGGGATAAGTACGTTTGTAAAACTACAGCGTATCTCCAGCAGCTTTTGCAGTGTGTGAGCTAAAAGCGAATTCGGAGCAAAACTAGTCTAGGGCACATTTACGAGCGTATAGCTTGGGTGCGGAGAATTATTACGAGTGTAACGTCCGTCTACGGCGTAAACAACGTGCTTTTGAGGAGGAAGAAAATATTTCGGGTATGAAAAGTCTTACGAACGTCTGATTATTGAAGCGATCGCGCAGCGATTCAACAATTAGATTGCCTCTCTCGGATGAAATTCCACGAATATTGTTCCCCAAACACTCCTCGCGTCACTGAATGTCATCCTTGAGTTGTTCATTAATCAACGGAACAGAAAAGAAAGAAAAAAAAGGAGTGTATTTTGATTACTAAAGGACGTCACTGCAACTGTTGGCATGAATCGCGGAGGATTGAAATATTCGTTGAAATTTCGGAAATGTAATATATTTGTTGGAAGAAATCGCGCGGAAACGCGTGGAATATTCGTTAATGTAATTCGCGAAAATATAGGATACTTGTTGAAACTCGGGAACGGCGAGTCCCCTTATGAGAATGAAATCGTGCAAATTTTTGAAGCGTTTGTAGAAGCGCATCAGAAGTCTAAAGTGTCTGTTGCAGTCTCGAGTGCTCGAAAGTATCGTCTCTCAAAAGCATCGGATGTCTCGAAGATGAAGAGTCAGGCGGACGAGTCAGCGCGCATGAGACGCACGTTCGTGCGTTTTCGGCGATAGTCTTATAGTAAAGAGACTACGCACTGTGAACTAATATGGCTAATTCTAGCAGCACGAAGTATTAACGTTAATAGCGAAATTACTGTAAGGGAGACGTAACGGCGAATTACTAATAAATAGATCACCAACGGTACTTCCCGAAACGATCTTACTCGGTCGTATTTTGGCGAGACCAAAATGTGCTCGGAGAAATGGCAAATATAAATGGAGAATGGCGTTTTACTTCGATAATCGACCGGTCGCTGAAGAATTTATCGCGGCAGCATCGATTCACACTCGTGACGATCGCTTAACGAACAGCAATAAAACCTTCATTTTCCATTCACGCTTTTAAAGTATTGTATTTTCTCCTTAAAAACCAAAAAATTTCTATTATTGTGTTATATTCTACTTTTTAATATATTCTACACGGAGAAAAGAAGTCCGAATTAACATGATATGTTTGGTTAAACAAGTTTTGGTGGACTTTAACAAAATTTCTGGTTATTACAATGAGATATTCTGACACGCAAATAGAATGTTTAAATGTAATATTCAAAATTTATTTACTGCGTAATAACATTCTAGTATCTGGTTATTATGACTGCCTGAGAAAAGAAGTTGGATTAACGTGACACATTTGGTCGAATGATACTTTTGATAGAACAGAATTTTTGATGAAACTAAACAGAATTTCTGGTTATTATTTCTGATTAAATGTTTCAAAACATTAAAGTGCAATATCGATCATAAATTGGTTACTGCGTATTCAGTCTACCACAAACCCAATGTCTTACGCGCGTGAATCTCGAGCATTCGGATATTAAAGGAATTAACCTTACAGAATTCACCTCACTGCTTCGCGCGCGCGAGCATTGTATCATAGCACAGTTTAAGTTTAACCAGTTACGATAGTAATTGTCGGCGTCTTTGATATCGCAGTCATATGATCACATGATCTATCGCCAAGTCTTTGGGGTTAGGAGAACGCCGAGTTTTAAAATAGAATAATTTCAATATAATAGAGCTAGTTGTAAGAATATTTATCTAAAATCGCTGGAATAAACATGTAATTTGAAAATTAAAATTTTTAAATTGAAAAATAAATATAAAATTGATATTATTGAACAAATAAGTATCTTAAACGTTATTACACGTATTAAGGGCTTTGCTGAATGTAACAAGCAAAATTTATGTAAAAAATTAGACCATATTTTATAACTGACTCAATATGTCTATTTCAAATATAGAACTGTATTGTAGGCAAGAGCAAAAACATATATGAATAAATATTTATATGTGTAGTTCTTATTTATCAAAAATTGCACAATTACATAAATAATAAATTTTCTCACTTATGAAAATCTTTCAGGAAACGAAAGAAACTAATACCTTTTTTGAAAGTTGTAGTATTATTGTACATTAAAACGATACATGTGTATCCGTGTATACTACACCCGTTTATTTAATGTTTTACTTCTTCACAAATAAAAAACAAATAAGTTTATCATATTATACTATTGCTTACTATTATCTTAATTTTTCTCTATTAAGTTTTCTTTATTTATTTACATGTACTCATCACATAAAGTTGCATCGACATGTTGCTGGTTGCGTCGTTCACAAATGCGCACTGGAAATTTATTTCTGCATTTCTGGCTACTCTCGTAACTGATTATACTTAAACTATGGTCACAGTTTTAATTAAATTAAAAAGAAAACTATGGCAAAATATAATTTTTATCCCAATTACTTTTTATGATATGAAATGATATTGTTGAAAAATTGCATAATTGTGTTTACACATATGTGTAAGCAATATATCAGATTTAAGGTGCGTTCGGAAACGTCACCCGGATACATCCGTTGCGTTGAAGTGAGAGAGATACAAGAATGAGATAAAGAGAGAACACTCGGATGATGTTTTCAAACACATTCCTATTAATTAGAGAAGTGACGTAGCGCGTAAGACAGCAGACTCATAATCCAAAGATCTCGCGTTCAAAATTTACCTGAGTAAAGGCGAATTTGGTAGTGACCTTTTTTGCTGAGGTTGACACAAACAAATCTATCTATAGTTACTTTAAACAAAACACATGTAACAAAATTTATCTAGTTATTTGAATCAGAATTACGAATAATTCATTTTTCACCAGTCTAATTAATTTAATCGAATTTCAAATTAATTCAATCAATTTTTTCCGTGTACATTTTATTATAAGAAAAATGAAAATCCATATAACGAATCCTATATAATTACAAAGAGGTTGATGACGAAATTAGAAGATTAAAGATAGATTAAAATAGAAGATTAAAATTTTACAAAGTATTTATACAATCGAATATATAAAAATACATATTAAAAAAAGAAACTAAATCTTCAAACGGCACGTGTCGATTATTCGAAGAGAAATAAACGCCTCTGTTCATGTAGATTTGTCATCGGATCGAGTAATTGGGCATCGCGGACAAAGAATAGCATACATAAAGGCACAAGATGATTTTTATTATCATCTTTCGTTCGTACACTCCACCGAACGAGGCAGATTACGATTGAATATGTTACGTTGACCATTCGAGTCTATGGGTGTATTTGTATAAATAAGTCTCGTTTAAATTGAAGGAGCGTAGCGTTCGATTGAGTTTTGAATTATGCGTGACCAGGACGCTTCGACGCGCAACGCAAAGTTTGTTAGAAAATGATTGAGATTGAGTATCGGTATCAATATCGAAAATTTATATGAGAAGCTTTACGCTGGAAGATACTAGTCAATCACCTCGAGAAGTCGGCGAGCGAAAACTTTATTCTAGTCGTATCTCTCATGCTTTGCCAAGTAACCTAATATAACTCCTGTGTTAAATGTAATGGTCAATTATGTTTTAATAAAATCTGCCAAGATTCTTGTCAGTGACATGTGCTCTTCCTTACTATTATTATGACTCTCATATGATCGTTGATATCATACATTCCCCTAATCCTGTTTCTTTTTATTGATATAGAATGATATTTTTATAGAGAGAATAAAATTTTGATAGAAATATATAGGAATTTTGATAGAAATATATAGGAATTTAAAACTACTACATCAATGCATTAGTTCACAGATGTATTAAATGACTTTTCTTAAAACAGACAGAACAACATTGTTTATTACAAAGCTATAGACATTCAAATGTTTCTCTTAAAAAGTTTTGTTATTGATTTTTATTTCATATTTGTGAAATAATCCATCTATAACACAAGGCGATTTTAAATGAAATTTGAATTATCATTATATAAGAAAAAAAGAAAAAACGTAAAAAAGAATAAAGTAATTTCAAGTATTTTTGTAACTCACTATAGTTTCCATCTTATGTATGGAGGTTGAAAATGATCTAAGCTGTACTTCTTGACTATTTGCAATGAAAACTGGTTGAGTCTCATCCCACTTGTTAGGAATATTGCAGTCAGGTATGGTGTACGTCAATATGTCAAAGGAACATTGGCAGTCCAAGAGTGGCAGAAAACTCACTGTACCTATAAGAATTAAACATTACTAGTATATAATAGATGTTTTTCTAGCTAAACTAGTACTGAAACCTTGTTCTTTTTTCCTTCAATACTATGTCACATGCTTGTTTTATTCTAATGGCTAGAACATAATTCAGCTAGAAAAACAGATCTAATGAGAATGAAATTTTGCTTAAAATTTGCATGCAATCTGACTCTACCAGTGATCTGACGTATCACTTCTCGTATCTCCTTCTGTATAGTTTTCACATCCTTTGTTCCTATTTCAGGTGAGTCAGCCTTGACATTACTGTCAACTCCATTTGACTTCTGGTCTTCATACTCGACCTTGAAGTCCCATTTTTCCAGCACCTCTTTCGTGTTGACGTTTGTTATGACAAGGACAATCTTGTGTACTTTACGCTGAATTAGCCACTCCTGGATCTGCCCCATGACAGTGTCCAAAAAGGACATAATTTTATCATCCGTGGACATGAAAATAAATAGGCCGAAGTGTTCAGCGGGCTGAAACATCTCCGGCGGATATATTCCTCTTTGATAGAGTATACTGTTGACTCCATACACTGTAAAGAACGATCAAGATTCGAAAAAGTTATGAATATTTTGTAGCCGGCACCGCAGACGAGGTTATACTTACACAGGTACTGTTTAACCAACTCGGCGGAGCCTTTCAATGTGATGCATTTCGCCTTCTGTTGCGTTTCCGTCATAACCTAGGAAAATGTCAGCGTTTAAAAGAATCTACGATCAAACAAATTACACAACGCTGAATTGTAAACCGCAGAGAAATGGTTACAGCACGATCAAACAGTCGTTATAGAATTAAATTTTACCAATCACGAACAAGCGCGCCAAGCGACTTTACGCCCGTATCACATTAGCGATTGGGGCAGTTTAGTGTTGCGTCTTGACCAATCAGAAAGGAGCTGCTAGCGATCGCAATCGCAATCACCGTTCTAAAGACGTTTTTTCGTTTCGTGACCACAGTAGCGTTTGGTTGGTTAGTTTGGTCCACTTAGTTTGGTCCACTTAGGGCTGTGGCACAACAAAACTGAAGCAGTAATGGCTTCTGCACACAGGACGCGGTAATGCTTGCCGCGAGGCGGAAGTTCGCGCAACAGCCAATTAATATGCTGCTTTCCGTAATAACCTTCTAGCTCTTACGGAAAAACAACATATTGATTGGCTGTCGTGCGGACTTCCGCCGCGCGCAACCATTACCGCGTTCTGTGTGCAGGAGCCAATAATTGTCATAAACACCCAAAGAAAATCTAGTGACATAATGAATACGGAATATATTATGCTAGTGCTGTGATGAGATACAGAAAACATAATAGTCCTAAGGTTATAGCGATGTTTTTAAAGTTATAGGTTTTTTCGCATCGCATGCCCCAACGTGCTCCTACTCGCTCCAACGCACTTTGATTGGCTCATGTCACCACGCGGACCAATCAGAGTACGTTGGAGCGAGTAGGAGCACATTGGGGCATGCGACGCGAACAAACCTTATATGTTCTACAGCGGATGGATACAGCTGATTTGACCAATATTGAAATCATATAGGAACCATGTTTAGTGATTTGTGCTTTTCATGCATAGAGTTACTTGATTGCGTGAACAATGAAAAAGTGCACGTGAAATCGATAGAGCAAAAAGTAAAAATGAAAAGTTCCGCTCGAAGTTACATGATCGCTGCCCTGGCGCATGGTCGCACATCGTACTCGTCCCGCACGGAACAAAGTGCCTTGAATATAGCTTCTCAGCCAATCATGTGACTCCTTTTTTAGAAGCACTTTTATAGATAAAAGAGGATTCAGAATATGGGTCTTAAGCTTTAAGCAATTTACTAATCATAGAAGAATTATAGAAGAATAATCAATCGTAATTGGCCAATTAACGTGATTAACAATAAAAAATATTTATTCGTATATACTTGACCGGAAAAAAACTCCAGTTGGAAAACTATTCTTTTAAATCATTTTTATTTAAATGATGAAGAGCTTTGAAGTGCAATTGAAAAGATTTGTGAGTCATTCTATTACTTGTAATTAATTGTTCTTTTTTGGACCATGTATTTAGCTGGAAATAATGACCGAAGGTAAATCAAACAAAGGTTCGGTATGGTATCGTTTGTATTTCGTACGAAGAGTTATGAAGTATCATTAAAAAGGTTTGTGAGTCATTCAGATAATTTTAATTAAATATTAAAAAATCATATATTTGGCCGAAATATCGATCTCAAGCGCTACTGTGGAAGTACCATCAGGCACGATCGGTGTACTATCTAGTATTTCAATATTCCTGGTTTTTTTTCGGGTAATTATATACAATAAGGCCTATTGATAATCAATTGGGAGAATCCGAAAAATATGCAAGTTATATATTGTTTTAACTTTTTTTTTATTTTTTTTCACTTGTCGAACGTTGCTGCTTTCCCATAATTTAAACAAGTTACTGATCTTTTAATCACATTATGTAACTGCAATTTCGAACGACTAGCGGGGGGCTGCGCCCCCTGCTCCCCCTTTCAAAACTAACCTAACCTAACCTATCGTCACATTAGTCGTTAGTCATTGTTTACTAAAAAATTATTAAGAAAAAAAGTTGAATACTTTAATAAATAATGACTGACGGTTAATGTGACGATAGGTTGGGTTAGGTTAATTTCGAGGGGGGATGCGGGGAGTGCAGCCCCCCGCTAGTCGTTCGATATTGCAGTTACATAATGTAATTAAAAGATCAGTAACTTATTTAAATTGTGGGAAAGCAGCAACGTTCAACAAGTGAAAAAAAATGAAGAATAAGTTAAAACAATATATAACTTGCATATTTTTCGGACTCCCCGATTGATTATTAATATTGAAGTCAAAATAAATATTTTTACCAAAAGAGCTGCAAAAAAATATCAAAATTCGAAAAAGGCCTTATTATACATAATTACTCGAAAATGAACCATGAGTATTTAAATACTAGGTAATACACCGATCGTGTCTGACGGTACTTCTACAGTAGCGCTTGAGATCGATATTTCGGCCAAATACATAATTTTTTAATATTTAATTAAAATTATCTGGATGACTCACAAACCTTTTTAATGATACTTCATAACTCTTCATACGAAATATAAACGATACTATACCGAACCTTTGTTTAATTTACTTCCGGTCATTATTTCCGGCTAAATACATGGTCCAAAAAAGAACAATTAATTACAAGTAATAGAATAACTCATAAATCTTTTCAATTGCACTTCAAAACTCTTCATACGAAATACAAACGATTTAAAAGAATAGTTTTCCAACCGGAGTTTTTTTTCCGGTCAAGTACATACAAATAAAATATTTTCAGAATTTATATATATAAAGGTTGCATTCCTCTAGGACGTTTACGCGCTATAAATGGCATCCCATCGTTCATTCGCATATAATGAGTAGTAAATATGAAGTGACTCACAGCGCGTAAGCGCCTAAAAGAAACAGTTTAATATTGTGTAACCACTGAAATGATCGAAAAATCCAGGTAATGAAAACGATTATTATTAATATTCTAGGTATACAACTTTGCTTCCGCCGTTTTCCTATAGATGGCTTTAGCGGTAAGTAGTGGTCGAAATAAATAGATCATAGACGTCATACAATAAACTTGGGCATCTGTCAACATAACCCTATAGAAACATTAGTCGATTTGTGTCTGCATCATAAAGTTATTCTCGATTGAAAATGTCAGTTTACGAGCCAAATTCTCGTCATTTGCGGGAGGTTTTAATTTTCTGCTTCAATATGAAGAAATCTGCGGCTGAGACTCATCGAATGCTCTCAAATACTTATGGTGAGGCCGCTATTAGTGAAAGGACGTGTCGTGAGTGGTTTCAACGCTTCAAGAACGGTGATTTTGACGTCGAAGACCGGCATAGCGGTGGAAGAGAGAAGGTTTTCGAAGATGCAGAATTGGAGGCATTACTTGATCAAGACTCGTGTCAAAATCAAGAAGAATTGGCACGATCATTGGGAGTGACTCAACAAGCCATTTCAAAACGCCTCAAAGCCATGGGAATGATTCAGAAGCAAGGAAATTGGGTTTCTAAAGTGAAAAAGTATGTTTTCATCGTTTATATAAATTATACTCTTTATACATATTGTTTCAATACTATATTGAATTCTTTTCAAAACGTTTGCATACTTAGATTTCCCAGACATTTAAAAAGCCGAAAATGAAAAGGATGAAAGTGCCAAAATATATTGTTGCATTGTTTTAGATATGAAACATGAAAATATGTAAAATTAAGTTTTCTTGTATTATGAAAATATAAAAGCTTTTTAGTGTTATAAGACGAAAGTTATAATAGAATATAAAGTGAAATAACTTTAGAAAATTGCTAATGATAACAATAAAGTATTATGTTATCGTAAAAATTACAGGTAATACAAAAGTCGTTTAATTCTGACATATTTCCACAAAGAAACAAATAGGAAATGAACCAAATATCAGTAATGAGTTTAATAAATTGCATGCTCCGAGTTTCAATCTTCCCAGATAGAAATGCGTGATGATCATGTTTCATCACAATGTGACTTTATACTATGATTCCAATTTGATACTTTTTTAAAGATCATTACGTGATCTTATGACATGAGCACCAGATGCACACAGATGATGTACAAATTGTATTGCAAATTCATGACATGATGTTGATTATTATTATTAAATGAGATATTTTTGTGACATCATAACATATCTACATTCTGAGGCGCATATGAGCCCACATCGGTGTTTATTATTGTCCTCATACTTGAAGATACATGAATACAATATGAGCTCAGAATGAACACATTTTTCTATCTGGGTTATGTTTATAACCAATCCATGTCATGCGATAAGCTAACATATCAGCTATCGTTAAATTCATAGCGTTTCGTACATGTTTATGTGGAGTTATACCTCCTATTGTTCGAATCATTTTTTGCTGTGAATATACAAAATATGTTCATATTGTAATTTGTATTAAAGTCGTAAAGTGTAAAGTCGAAGACAGCACAATGTCCAAAATCGGGTCATAAAATGTTTTTAAGATATTTTTAAGGCAAGTTTATAAGATATTGTCACAGATGTCTTACAAACGTCTTATTACTTGATTTGTTGTGTCTGGAGTAACATAAATAATTTTGAAGTACAATGATACTATAAAAAAACGCACATATTAATGAATAAAAATTACCAAAAGATAGGAATCAGCAATTATATCTTTGGACAAATTGTACAAATTAATTATATGATAACATATAAGTATAATTGGTTTCTAAAGTATTACAAAAATAGTACTGACAGCAATAAAATATTATTTTCACATGGAACTTTTACTATTAGTAATTTTATCCTACATTATTATTAACATTATTATTAACGTTTATACTACATTCAAAATGTTTTATACACACAGTAACAAAGTGTCAAAACTATGAAATTTATGTTTTTAGATATGAAGAAGTCCATCTAAGAAAAAAGAAAATTCGAAGCAACAGGAAAAGGAAATAAATTAGATGGTATAATCGTAAAAAAATTATTTATCTTTGTCTATATAACAAAGTTCGGCAAACGATACACCTTTCAGTCAATTTTAGGGAACGTCCACCCAGTGTTGTTCCCCTTGCCTTGTCGTCTAGCATGTAAAATGTATCTCTTGCCGAGCTCTGCCACATAATACTATTGTCATTTCAAGATATATAAGGTGTTTTATATAGAGGTTATGTAATACACATTTTTGGTATACCCAGATAGACAAACGAACCTACATTTGATAACAATTATACTGATATTAAATCACACAATGCATGGATGTAAACGTTACATCCCTTATGAGTTAGTTACGTGCCAGTCATAGATGCAACATATAATGAAACAATAGATATACAAAAAAAACTATCAGAATTTAATTAATATTTAAAATAGCATTTAGTCAATTTATTGTTACATGAAAATGAAAAAAACATTTCATTCCAGCATGTTGTCTATTTAATAATTAATTCCAACAGGCAGAATCATCTCCATAAATATAATAGATTATAGTTCTACGATTCAATTGCGGTATATAATGACAATCGTGCGTCTATGTACATTTTTTTAGATACTTGAATCATATTGTATGTTTCAACTTAAAACACAAGTTATACAGGATGATTGAAAACAACCTGATGTCCTTGGAAATACATAATTCAGACTAGATTCTGAAACGTACAAAACGTTGTCCAAACGTTGTCTAGTTTTTATATGATAAACAGTAAGTGTATTTAGTTTGCATATTATAGTACAGATACAGGAGATAGGCAGTGGCGGCGCAACTCAGACATGGGTGTTTATGTCTGTCAGCTGTAGAATCTGACCATGAGTTGCATTGTCAATGTCTATCGCCTGTAAAAAGCAAAGTGGTTTTTTTCATTATAAAAAAAACGGTTGTAGATATAATGTTGTAAGAGGAAAAGTCGTCTCAAAATAGTCAGGATTACATATCTTCAAAAACAAGAAGTTGTTTCCAATCATCTACTTATATTTTTCTTATAGAAATGTAATACCGACTATGATCAATTGGTCAGTAATAAATGTCTATCAGGGTTAATTGTAATGTAATAAAGTTTTAGTAGTAAATAATACTTACATAATGCAATCGAGCAGCAAGATTTTCAGATAGTGTCTTATTAAATTCGTTTAATCTTTCCACAGTAAAAATCGGCAAACCCAAATCTATCTCTTTTCCTTATACTTGGTTTAAATTTGAATCTAAGAGTATTTGTCTCATGGATATCACTGTACGCAAAATCATTTTAATGTCGTTCCGACAAACTTCTATATGGAAAACATTTGCAATATAAATAATAAGTTTGCAATTTTAAGGAACTAATTCTACAATTTCTATTAGTAAATAATAAAATTGTTAATACACAATAATTATATTTGCAAACATAATAATTCATATATTTTGTGATATTGTAATAAATAAGTATAATTAAAGAGCGAAAATGTAAACGGATGAAAATGTCAAATATACATCATTGTCCACGTGAACACTACTCGAAGTATTATAGCAAATTGTATTATGGTAAAAAGAAATACTATTGTTTCAATACTTTCTTCTTTTTCACTTTCTGTTGTTTATTTAGATTTTCCTTGTTATTCGCGTTATTTTATATTACTTTATGATTTATTGTAATCTATTTCAAATACTTAACATATTTTCAAGACAATAGTTAATGTGTCGAAAATATTACTCTGTCTGTAAAACTTGTACGAAACAATTTCATTCTATTTCATTACTTCCAAATACAATTCAAATAATTGATCAGTACGATAGAGAAAGACGAAAAGTATTGTTATGACATTTTGTCATAATACTGTCAAATTTCATAAAATTTACAATAAAATTACTGAATATCCATATAACACAACTGTACTATATACACAGGTATGCTATATCCTACAGATTTCTTGAAATAGTCTACATGAGTGCGATACCATTCAAAGATATTTGGAAAATAGCACAAAGCTGTACAACGTCGGATGTCAGAATAATAAATAAATTTAAAGAAAACTTATTGAGATTATACAGAAAAAATGTTTATGAAATTGTTTGTTTAGTCTGTTTTGAAAAATTATAACTGGGGTTTTACTTTATTGATACTTACTTCACGATGATGACTTTCTATTTCTTGCTTCTGATTATGTTCAGATGTTTATATTTGACATCTGTATTTCAACGTCTGTTTATCTGCTCTTTGTTTTATGTCTGTGTTTGTCCTGGGATTATCTTGTATGTGTTGATTATTGTCATTCTTCCGTTGTGGACTGTGGTTTGTACAACGTAAAATCCCTGCAAGTAATGATATGTGTATAAATTAAAATTTATAATGAAATATCATAGAAAGAATAGACAGATTATGTACAACAAAAACATATAATTTCATATATTAAGAATCACTTGTTGCAACAATACTGCTGATGGCTAGCCCTGAAGACCCTTTTGATGTATTTCACGTAGTGCATGAAAGATCTATAATAACATAAAATGAAATAAAGTAGAATATTGTCATATATTAGTGGAATACAGACTTGGATAATTATTTTTACTTTCACATATTTTATAAAACATGTATTACCATTGTTACTGTTTCAATAAATGAATTATTTTCTTTTGATGGTGAATTAACAGGAAACATTTCATTAATTGTTTCTTCATTTGAACTGCATGTTGCTTTGTAGATTTTATGAATTCTCCGATGTTGTTAGCTCTTCGATTTCGTTGGCGCTTCTAAATCTTTTTCGTTCAGATATCTTAAATACACATAAAGATTACAGCATCCAAAATATTTACTTATTTCTCTGCAACTCTTCTATATTCTATTACTGGCACTAATACAAATAACTTTATAGATAAGGCACAATATATTATCTGTACAATTTACCATTACAAATATTCTATATAATCCCAGACAGCACAAATGTTCAATAAATATCCTCAGAATCTACAATATGAATATTTATACATTCAGAATATTCACATCATAATATTGTTTTCGAAGCTTCCATGTACTGCAATATCATATACGCATTTGAACTGCTCAGAAACAAAAGACGTTATATCTTTCATGACAGATCAAACTGCTATCATTTGGCATGATATCGTAAAGATAACATTTTCAAGAGATCTCTGAAATGTGATAACTTTAAGAGCTCTCTTCATAGATATTTCTAGTAAATAATGATTCATAGATATTTCCAGTAAATAATGATTATCAGATACTATTTAGATATCATTTCCGAGATATTAAAATGCGTTTTTAAAAAAGTTATCTTTGAGTTCCCATTCTGACAAGCGTGTTGACTGGGCTAGCAAAGAGAGAGCGAACGTTCCACTGAACGATTTTAAGAGCTTTGGTAGAAGGGTTATTAATAGTATAATTAATAGGAGCCGTGTTTAAAAATTATAAAAACTGAAAACAAAACGATTAAATTATTCGCTCTTTACTTTCTCTAAATTTAAGCAAGAGAACCGCCACCTATCCTCCGACTACCCACACACACGGATCGCTAATACCCACACGCACACAGTATTAAGTTGTAGTTACAAATAAATCATATTTTTTCCATTTATAAAAAAATTTAATTTTTTTCTTAACTCGTCCTCTCCTATTATCACTCGAGGACCAGCCCCGAGTAAAAAGATTCAGATCTCTGACTCAAAATTGGACCGCTCCCCGTACATTGTTGTGCTAGTAAAGCGACCCTTCTGGTCGCTGACTCGCTCTTCGACCTATAAATACAGGCGAGGCTTTTATTACGTTGCGTTCTCCTGCAGGACGTAACAATAAAGTAGAGCGAAAAATTAGTTCACGATTATCGTTTTCGTCTCATATTGATGGATGCTCCGCTTTATTTTCGCACGTATTTTCACCACGCAAAAGGGTTTTTAATTTGACGCAGGTAGAAAGAAGTAAACTTTGCAGAAAGATTTGATTTCGTGATAGTAACTGTGCTCTCTTAAAGTGAATCAGTGAATAGTCACTGATATCAGTTTTAAGTATAGCACTGAGCTCTTTCAGTGCAACATTTATAACTGCAAATCAGTATATATTCACTGTTTTCAGGGAGGTTTTACTGATTTATTTTAAGAGAGTGCATTATCGTTTTCGTCTCATATTAGTGGATGCTCCGCTTTATTTTCGCACGTACTTTCACCATGCAAAAGGATTTTTAATTCGGCGCAGGTAGAAAGAAGTAAACTTTGCAAAAAGATTCGATTTCGTGATTGTAACTGTGCATTATCGTTTTCATTTCATATTGATGGATACTCCACTGTATTTTCACACATATTTTCACCCTGCAAAAGGATTTTTAATTCGACACAAGTAGAAAGAAGTAAACTTTGTAGAATGATTCGATTTCGTGATAGTAATAGTGCATTATCGTTTTCGTCTCATATTTTTGGATGTGCTGCTTCATTTTCACATGTAATTTTACAATGCAAAATGGTTTTTACTTTGGTCCAATTAGCACGAAACAATAATTTCGCAAATGTATTCCGTATCACGTCAACATTTCCCAACAAATTTTAATTTGTTGACTTGACCAAATTAAAAATGCTTTTGTATAGTAAAGATACAGGTATAAATGAAATAGGACATTCCTCTTTCAAGGATGAAAACGATGTGGAACTACTACTATCGTGACACTGACTTCATTTTTCAATAATTATAGTTTACTAACTGCTCCAATTTATATGGTAAAATTACGTGCGAAAATAAAGTGTAACATTGGTCAGTGCGAAATAAAAAAGATATCTTTAAATTACCGTTGCTAATTATATTGAAGTCTCAAATAATAGGTATTTTTCAAAATATTATTCGCAAACTACGTTTGCGCCTACAACACTCTTTTCTAAAAATTTTTCTTTGATGCACCCAGTACATAAGCGGTTTGAAAAATTTATCAGAAAAGCAGTAGAAGCCTGTTTTGAAAAGAATGTGAATGTCGTCAAAGTAGCGTTCACACTTATGTAATGTCTATGTGTAAGAAAATTGAAATGACAATGTAGCACACACACTTGCATAACATTTGTGAAAGGATATAGCGGTATCATGTTAGCGCCTATTTGACGATCATCTTTATTCTATAAGTATAGACGAGTTTTTTAATTCATAAATGGATTCATCGATGAATTAAAAAACTCGCCCATTATATGTTTATATAAATTCGATATCGTCGGTAAATGAAGATAACGTTTTCTACTTTTTGGCGATCGCTCTACATTATCAGTGCTTATCAAGTTCGTCGCTCGCTCCCGCATCCCCTTAAAGTTAGCATGCAATGGAATAAAATGAAAAAATTAAATAAAACTAACAACTTAACCGAATCATTCACAAAACCAATTCATTCACCGAACCAATTACACAATATAGAAAAGACGATTAAGGAAAAGGATGAAATTATACAAAATATGGAAAAGACGAATAATCTGTGTTTAAAAAGATGGAAAATATGGACAAAACAATATGGAAAAAACGATTAAGGAAAAGGATCATATTCTTCATATTTTATACGTGGGAGAATTAGCCCAAAGTATCAAGTTATTTATTCGACTGAAGATCTTAGATAATTCAAAGGATAATAAAGAAATGACTTCCCTGGTTCAATTAGATAAAATGATTGAAAAAGGAAGTAAATTTTTGACAGAGGATGAGATTAAAAGATGGAGAGATTTTCGGAAGAAACTTTGTTCGGGAATCGAACAGATTGTTTCGCCGATTCGTCTTGTCAAGCGATCACGTCGAAGCACGTAATCTTAACGTGAGCATCTTATCTCGCGACGCGTGCCGTGCGCAAATCTTATACGTTAAGTGTTTTGCTGAGTTTCCAAGGCAATTCGGACAAAAACATCGATTCCGCGAATCGGAAGCGGGCGCGGGCCGAGGAATCGCGTGTGCCTGTTATCACGCTCCTTTGAAGGATTCCTTAACGCTCTTAAAAGGTATCGCCAAGTAGTTTCTCAGTGTATCTCAGTGTGGGCTCGCGCACGTCTCGCGTTCGCGTTATCGCTTCCAGAGGGAGCGGTGCACTTGGATACGGTGCATTTGGACACAGCCAATCACAGCACCGTGTGATTAGAGACATTTGTAGGGTCCCTTGGAACAGCGACTTGTGATTGGACTGTATCCAATTGCCCCGTGTCCAACTGATATACAGAGCTTCCAGAGCCTCGCAAGACCCAGAAAGCAGAGTGAATTCGCTGCTGCTTCAAAGTAAGTACACGTCGTTAATCGCTCGCGGCTTGTCCATTGCCGCGTTGTTTCTCCGTGAGGAGAAGCCGATTCCGAGCGCTCGCTTGCTATCGCTGGTGGGCGAGCGTCGTCGCCGTCGGACGCAACCGCCGTCGGCTCGTGAACAACGCTTGTTAATTGTGCGCCGTTTGAATTTGTTAGTGTAACTAATCCAGGATTCACACCGCATCCGATGTCCGACGTATGACGTCTAATATCCAATAGAAGAACAGCTTCCTAAATTTGGAATTCAATTCTCCATTGAAAAGCTATTCTATTATTCCACCTTCTCGATATTATCTGTGATTGAGAGAAGAGTTTGCGAGATCTTCTCGGATTACTTTGGAGCCTCCACCACAAATTGCTTCTCTTTGCGTTATCTCACGCACTGCAGATATCCGTGCATCGTTCGACAGGACTCGTTACTGTCGCGCTTGCGACTCCGCACGCGAGTCACATCCACTTCTAAGTTCTCACCGAGTACTTAGTTTCTGCCGCGCTTCCGGCATTATTCACGCGACTAATAAGGATCTGTTTGAAAAGATGTACAATATGAAAAAGACAAATGATATGATTGAAAGGATATATCGTATGGAACAGAGAATCAAGGAAAAGGATGAAATTATAAAAAATATGGAAAAGATGAATGAAAAAATTAAGGAAGAAATTAAGGAAAAGGATCATATCCTTCATATTTTATACGTAGGAGAATTAACCCAAAGTGTCAAGTTATTTGTTCGACAAAAGATCTTAGATAATACGAGGAATAATAATGAAATTACTTCGCTGGTTCAATTAGATGAACTAGTTGAAAATGGAAGTAAATTTTTGACAGAGGATGAGATTAAAAGATGGAGAGATTTTCGGAAGAAACTTGAATGCGAAAAAATCCAAGTGGACCAGTTAAACTCTGCTTTAAAGGTAGCATTGCAATGGCGAGATTCATTGGCACGTCCTAAACATTTACCAGTGACATAACTGACTTTGAATAAATAAGATAAAATCGATTAGGATGGAATTTTGAGAGAAATGCAGAAAATGTTTTAACTACATTTTCAATGATACGGAATGAAGGAGTGGCAAAATGAAAAATAAATAATTAAATAAGGACTTATCTATAGGATTTTTGGAATTCAGCAAAGAAGAGTAAAACTTCTTATTAGACGAATCAATATTAATATGAAATGGGAGCACCATATCTGATCTGTTGGATGAACCAATGCCGCTCAGGGCCACCTCAGATCGAGCAGGCACGCGATCATTCGCAACTGGACATGCAAATGGAGAATTACCACTAGGAGTCTTCAACGCAATGCACCTGCGAGACACCCCCGGGAGTACGAGGAAGGGCAACTGGCGGGAAGACTGAGCAGTAAGAATTACTTTTCTGATTTTAATCTTTTTTTGTGTTCAGCTTACCTACAGAAAAATAGCAAAACAATACATAGATATAATGAATGAATTAACTTAGTTGAAAAACTTGAAACTTTAGATATTTTTGTAGAGCAAAAAAATCAGTTCCAAGCAGTATTTATTCTAAAGTTTTCTAAAATACTTTTTTATTTACAGGATACGGAAGGCAGTTGTTCCCATGAGGATGCTGCACTTGCTAAAGATGTACTTTAAATCGCAAATGACAATTTTTCCTTGGACCTATATCTCGCATCTCGCTGTATGTACTCCTCGTCGCAGGAACAGGACTCGAAGCATCTATTGATACACAATATGGAAAAGACTAATAAGCATCTGTTTGAAAAGATACACAATATGGGAAAGATGAATAAGCATCTGTTTGAAGCCATCTTGTTGAAACCATCGTTAAAAGTGCACACAACCAAGTAAGTAACTACGTCGATTATAGTTTTGCCGAAATGCATGTGCTTCGGTGAAAATATCTAAATCATTGAGTTTAGGGATTCGTTATTATTAGGTGAACCAAAAAGTTCTGAGCTTTTTTTGCAAAATTTAATCTTTACTCAAAAACAAACAAAAAAATATTAATCAGCGAAATATTCCCCGTTTGCATCAATGATCTTTTAGTATCTTTCAGGTAGCTTAGGAATTCCTTAACGATAGAAGCTCACCGGCTTCGAAGCGATAGTCATCAATGCATTTTCGTATCTCTTCAAATTTCACGAAATGTGTATTAGCCTGATGCTGCAGCGACTGGAATGGGTAGTAATCGGAAGGTGCCATGTCTGGGCTATACGTCGCGTACAGGAGAAGTTCTCAGCCTAACGCAAAGATATAGGCCGGTATTCATAGTCGAATCTTATTTCAAGATCGTCTTAAGTAATGTCTTAAGATGCGAATACGGCTCTGTGATTGGTTCATGACATCTTAAGACAGTACTTAAGTTGATCTTAAATATAAGATCTGATTATGAATACCGGCCATAGTCTTGAGCTTTGACTATATAACTATGGACTGCTAGCGGTGATTCTAAGCGTCTGTCAATATCTGTGGCGCCGCCAGGATCAAACAACGGCAAAAGAAGCAACTCAGTAGAGTAAAACAGAGTTGGCAACGTAACCCTAAAGGGACGTCTACATTGGAAGTAAATAGCAAGAAGTAGGAAGTAAGAGTAAGAAATTGACCAACCACAGTCGAATGTGAGAAGAATAATTAACTATGATTGGTCAATTTCTTATTCTTACTTCCTACTTCTTACTGCTTACTTCCAATGTAGACGTCCCTTAATAGCACAGATCCAGGGGACATCCAGAGGACATCCCGAGGACATCCTGAGGACATTCTTCATCCTCAGGACGTCCTTAGGACGTCCTCAGGAGATCTTGTGCTATCTGGGAAACGCTTCTAATATCCGCATATCATATGGTGATACGTATTGGAAAAACGTAATAGTATAGTAGAAGTAATAAAAAGAATTAAGCGTCTTCTACAATGGCAGTAGGAGTAGTAGTAAGAAATAAGCAGTAAGTAAATAGACCAATCACAATCGATTATTTTTGAAACGTAAGAATGGAATTGGTCAATTTACTTACTGCTTATTTCTTACTACTACTCCTACTGCCATTGTAGAAGACGCTTTAGACTTTCTTGAAAACCACAAATACTTCATGACAAAATTAATTATAGAAAATTATGTTAAAATTGTTATGAATTATGAGGGAAAATTAATGAGCCAAAATCAAGCATAAATTGACAAAAATTATTTTATTTCAAGGACAATAATATACCGTCATTTGGGGTAACTTTTATATCGCTGATATGAAAGTTCTACTTCTACACGTTTAATGATGCCACATGTTTTTGTAAACCGTTGCAATTGTTCAGAGTTACCCCGGTATTCTAAGTTACCTCAAATGACGGTATTTTAAATAATGTTTTAAAAAATGTTGAACGTTCTTTTTATAATATTACATATATATTAT
>NW_022639555.1:85475-85730 GCF_010583005.1 Odontomachus brunneus | reverse complement strand
ACAATGGCAGTAGGAGTAGTAGTAAGAAATAAGCAGTAAGTAAATAGACCAATCACAATCGATTATTTTTGAAACGTAAGAATGGAATTGGTCAATTTACTTACTGCTTATTTCTTACTACTACTCCTACTGCCATTGTAGAAGACGCTTTAGACTTTCTTGAAAACCACAAATACTTCATGACAAAATTAATTATAGAAAATTATGTTAAAATTGTTATGAATTATGAGGGAAAATTAATGAGCCAAAATCAAG
>NW_022639555.1:72362-85465 GCF_010583005.1 Odontomachus brunneus | reverse complement strand
TACTTTCAATAATATATTAATTCATTTTATCATTCAAATAAATGCGTTTTACAAGCAAAAAAACGGACCAAATTAAGTTGTACACCCAATATGTTTTTTTTTTTTTAATTCATATATTATAAGTCTCTTATTTTATATCTCTTATTATATAAATGTTATATAAATATATTCTTATGTAACATAATAAATACAAATTTGGTATCAAATTATATTAATATCTTATTTTGTGTGTGATAGCGATGCTCTTCACGATATTTTAAAGTCAGCATGTAATAAAATAAAATGAAAAAATGAAATAAAACTAACGACTAAACCGAATAATTCAGAATGTAGGTAAACATTTTCTGCATTTCATAAAGTTCTATCCCAATCGATTTTATCCCTTGATTTATTCAAAATCAATAAAATCACTGGCAAATGTTTAAAATGTGCTAATGAATTTCGCCATTGCGATACCATCTTTAAAGCATCGTTTAACTGGTCCACTTGGATTTTTCTGCATTCAAGTTTCTCCCGAAAATCTTTTTTTCATAAAAATGTGGTATAGCGATTTCATGTAGACAATACCGATACTCACTGTATATACCTATCTCCCATCTTTTAATCTCATCCTCTGACAAAAATTTTGTTCTTTTTTCAACCAGTTCATCTAATTGAACCAGCGAAGTAATTTCATTATTATCCCTTGTATTATCTAAGATCTTTAGTCAAATAAATAACTTGATACTTTGGTTAATTCTGCCAAGTATAAAATATGAAGGATATGATCCTTTTCCTTAATCTCTTTCTTAACCTTTTCGTTAGATCTTTTCCATATTTTTTATAATTTTATCCTTTTCCTTGATTGTCTTTTCCATACACTGTACCCTTTCAATCAGATACTTATTCGTCTTTCATATTGTATATCCTTTTAAACAGATACTTATTAGTCGCGTGAATAATGGCGCAAGCGCGGCAGAGATTAAGTCCTCGGTGGGTACTTAGAAGTGAGTATGTACTCGCGTGCGGAGTCGCAAGCGCGACAGTAACGAGTTCTGTCGAACGATGCACGATATGTGGCAGTGCGTGAGATATCGCAAAAAAAAGTAACCACCTGTGATGGAGGGCTGCAAAGTAATCCGGAAAGATCTCGCGAACCCTCCTCCTCTCAATCACAGGTAGTATCGAGAAGGTGGAAATCTGTAAAGTTACAAAATACGTCGTAAAAGGCAAGTCAACGTACCAAGTTAGACACTCTAAAAGCAATGACGTTACGATGGTTCGCGCCGTCGCCGCGACGCGAACCAGCGACTAGAGGCCGGCGCCTGCGAGCATCGAGGCACCTGGCGCACAGCCGCCCGTCGTACTCGTCTCCGTACTCCCGTACGGAACAAAGTACCTTGAATATAGCTTCTCAGCCAATCAGGTGACTCCTAAGCCTTTTTTAGAAGCACTTTTATAGATAAAAAAGGATTCAGATATGGGTCTTAAGCTTTAAACAATTTACTAATTATAGTCGAATTATAGAAGAATAATCAATCGTGATTGGTCAATTAACGTGATTAGCAACAGAAAATATTTGCAGAATTTATATATATTAAGGTTGCGTTCCTCTAGGACGCTTACGCGTTATAAATGGCATTCCATCGTTCATTCGCATATAATGAGTAGTAATTATGAAGTGACTCTTACAGCGTGTAAGCGCCTAAAAGAAACAGTTTTAATATTGTGTAACCATTGAAATGCTCGGAAAATCCAGATAATGAAAACGATTATTATTAATATTTTAACAATGAACAATATGTTTTGCAGATAATGAAAGATACTTTTTCTAAAGTGAAAAAGTATGTTTTCATCATTTATATAAATTACTCATTATACATATTGTTTGAATACTATATTGAATTCTTTTAAAAACGTTTGCATATTTAGATTTCCCAGACATTTAAAAAGCAGAAAGTGAAAAGGATGAAAGTGCCAAAATATAATGTTGCATTGTTTTGGATATGAAACATGAAAATATGTAAAATTAAGCTTTCTTGTATTATGAAAATATAGAAGCTTTTTAGTGTTATAAGACGAAAGTTATAATAGAATATAAAGTGAAATAACTTTAGAAAATTGCTAATGATAACAATAAAGTATTATGTTATCGTAAAAATTACAAGTAATACAAAAGTCGTTTAATTTTGACATATTTCCACAAAGAAACAAATAGGAAATGACCAAATACCAATAATGAGTTTAATAAATTGAATGCTCCGAGTTTCAATCTTATGTTTATAACCAATCCATGTCATGCGATAAGCTAACATATCAGTTATCGTTAAATTCATAGCGTTTCGTACATGTTTATGTGGAGTTATACCTCCTATTGTTCGAATCATTTTTTGCTGTGAATATATAAAATATGTTCATATTGTAATTTGTATTAAAGTAGTAAAGTGTAAAGTCGAAGACAGCACAATGTCCAAAATCGGGTCATAAGATGTTTTTAAGATATTTTTAAGGCAAGTTTATAAGATATTGTCACAGATGTCTTAAAAACGTCTTATTATTCGATTTTGGACATTTGTTGTGTCTGGAGTAACATAAATAATATTGAACTATAATGATACTATAAAAAAAACGCACATATTAATGAATAAAAATTACCAAAAGATAGGAATCAGTAATTATATCTTTGGACAAATTGTACAAATTAATTATATGATAACATATAAATATAATTGGTTTCTAAAGTATTACAAAAATAGTACTGACAGCAATAAAATGTTATTTTCACATGGAACTTTTACTATTAGTAATTTTATCCTACATTATTATTAACATTATTATTAACGTTTATACTACATTCAAAATGTTTTATACATACAGTAACAAAGTGTCAAAACTATGAAATTTATGTTTTTAGATATGAAGAAGTCCATCTAAGAAAAAAGAAAATTCGAAGCAACAAAAAAAGGAAATAAATTAGATGGTAAAATCGTAAAAAAATTATTTGTTTTTGTCCATATAACAAAGTTCGGCAAACGATACACCTTTCAGTCAATTTTAGGGAACGTCCACCCAGTGTTGTTCCCCTTGCCTTGTCGCCTAGCGCGAAAAATGTATCTCCTGCCGAGCTCTGCCACATAATACTATTGTCATTTCAAGATATATAAGGTGTTTTATATAGAGGTTATGTAATACACATTTTTGGTATACCCAGATAGACAAACGAACCTACATTTGATAACAACTTTACTGATATTAAATCATACAATGCATCCATGGATGTAAACGTTACATCCCTTATGAGTTAGTTACGTGTCATTCATAGATGTAACATATAATGAAACAATAAATATACAAAAGAAACTATCAGAATGTAATTAATATTTAAAGTAGCAATTAATCAATTTTTTTTTCATGAAAATGAAAAAAACATTTCATTCCAGGATGTTGTCTATTTAATAATTAATTCCAACGGGCAGAATCATCTCCATAAATGTAATAGATTATAGTTCCACGATTCAATTGCGGTACGTAATGACAACCGTGCGTCTATGTAGATTTTTTTTAGATATTTGAATCATATTGTATGTTTCGACTTAAAACACAAGTTATACAGGATGATTGAAAACAACCTCATGTCCTTGGAAAGACATAATCCAGACTATATTCTGAAATGACTCTTTCTTGTACAAAACGTTGTCCAAACGTTGTCTAGTTTTTATATGATAAACAGTAAGTGTATTTAGTTTGCATATTATAGTACAGATACAGGAGATAGGCAGTGGCGGCGCAACTCAGACATGGGTGTTTATGTCTGTCAGCTGTAGAATCTGACCATGAGTTGCATTGTCAATGTCTATCGCCTGTAAAAAGCAAAGTGGTTTTTTTCATTATAAAAAAAACGGTTGTAGATATAATGTTGTAAGAGGAAAAGTCGTCTCAAAATAGTCAGGATTACATATCTTCAAGAACAAGAAGTTGTTTCCAATCATCTACTTATATTTTTCTTATAGAAATGTAATACCGACTATGATCAATTGGTCAGTAATAAATGTCTATCAGGGTTAATTGTAATGTAATAAAGTTTTAGTAGTAAATAATACTTACATAATGCAATCGAGCAGCAAGATTTTCAGATAGTGTCTTATTAAATTCGTTTAATCTTTCCACAGTAAAAATCGGCAAACCCAAATCTATCTTGCAGTATCATATACGCATTTGAACTGCTCAGAAAAAGAAGACATTATATCTTTCATGACAGATCAAACTGCTATCATTTGGCATGATATCACAAAGATAATATTTGCAAGAGATCTCTGAAATGTGATAACTTTAGGAGCTCTTTTTATAGATGTTTCTAGTAAATGATGATTATAAGATACCATTTATATATCATTTCCGAGATATCAAAATGCGTTTTTAAAAAAGTTATCTTTGAGTTCCTATTCTGACAAGCGTGTTGACTGGGCTAGCAAAGAGAAAGCGAACGTTCCACTGAACGATTTTAAAAGCTTCGGTAGAAGGGTTATTAATAGTTTAAATAATAGGAGCCGTATTGAAAAATTATAAAAAGAGAGAATAAAATGATTAAATTATTCGCTCTCTACTTTCTCTTAATTTAAGCAAGAGAAGAACTGGAAAAAAGGTCAGAGATCTCAGAAAGCCAATCCTTAAGATTATTTATATATGTTTCGTTCAAATAAAGAACGGGAGAATTACTATTGGAGAATTTACTAGAAGAAGGAGAGGTGAAATGAAAAATAAAAAAATTAAGTAAAGGCTTATCCATAGGATTTTTGGAATTTAGCAAAGAAGAGTAAAACTTCTTATTAAACGAATCAATATTAATATAAGATGAGAGCACCATATCTGACCTTTTGGATGAATCAACACCGCTCAGGGCCACCCCAATTCGAGCAGGCACACGACCATTCGCAGCTGGACATGCAAATAGAAGATCACCACCAGGAGTTCAACACAATGTCCCTGCGAGACTCCTCCTAGAAGGAAGGGCAACTGACGGGAAGACTGAGTAGTAATAATTACTTTTCTGATTCTAATGCTTTTTTGTGTTCAGCTTACCTACAGAAAAACAGCAAAACAATACATAGATATAATGAATGAATTAACTTAGTTGAAAAACTTGAAATTTAAATACATCTGTAGAGCAAAAAAATCAGTTCCGAACAGTATTTATTCTAATGTTTTCTAAAATACTTTTTTAGTTACAGGATGCGGGAGGCAGTTGTTCCCATGAGGATGCTGCACTTGCTAAAGATGTACTTTAAATCCCAAATGACAATTTTTCCTAGGATCTATACACCTCGCTGTATGTACTCCTCGTCGCAGGAGCAGGCCTCTAAGCATCTGTTTGAAAGGATACACCATATGGAAAAGACTAATAAGCATCTGTTTGAAAAGATACACAATATGGAAAAGACGAATAAGCATTTCTGAAAGGATACACAGTATAGAAAAGACGATTAAAGAAAAGGATGAAATTGTACAAAATCAGTCCCTCAGTCTTCTCACAGTCCCCCCACCAAAAACCATTTTTTTCTTCAAAATGAGCAGTGTATAAAATGTTGCTCCAAGCGCACCCAAATTGGGAGATCAAAAAACCCACAAAAATCATTAAAAAATTCATAAAAAGGCTAGAAAAATGAGTTTTTACTCAATTTTCAAGACTTAAAAAGAAAAGTAAAAAAATTTTTTTCAAATCTCCCACAACACTCAAACCATCATCAAAATTGATTGATAAATTTTAAAGATGAGTCATGCTCGGCCAGGCAACTCTGACGACCGAAGTCCACCGTCCTTTCCCATCTATCTAGGAATGTGATTGTTCACGCGTGCCCATATATCTACACATATATCTATCTAATCTTTTGACATATCTCTTATCAATAAAAATATATATAAATATATTATCTTGACTTCCTGCATTCTTAGAAAAGATAATGATAATAATAAAGATAATGATAATAAGTTTTTTCTCCTATGCCATTAACGTGGAATCATCAGTCGATATACTTCTTTTTATCAAAAAGAAAAAGAAAAAATATATAGAAAATAATAATATATAAAGATAACATATAGCCAAAAATACCCGCCACCCCCGAAATCTTCTATTTCCAAAATTATAAAAGTCCGATCCGTATGACTTTTCCCTACGTCAGTATCCCTACGAGTATCCCTACGAGTATCACTACGAGTAACACTACGAGTATCACTATGAGTACACTACGACTACTATTACGTCTATTACTATTCTTTTTATTACTTATCGTCTACATCGCATTTGTAGGCACTTCTATCCACATCTACCTTGGCATTTCGAACTTCATTGGGCTCACGACCACCTTGAAAAACAACGACCATAAGATAGGACGGGAGTACGATCTTAGGAAACTCAGTAAGATCCATTTTCCCTCGTACACTCCAGTAAGTCATTGTTTTATCGCGTCTCAATTTCGCATAAGTCCGGACAGACATATTTTGACTTTGTACCGAAAACCAACACCTTTAATCAATCGTGTTAATGGGTCGACACCCGCGATTTCATTACGTGGACTTTGAAAGGGTCCTCTGAGAGTTCGACACTTTATTCGCGAACCAAACGCGAAATAAGCGAGAGTTCTGCCGGGAGGTAGTACGCAGTTGTTTTGGATGCTATCTTAGTGTACCTGCGGATCAATTACCACCCGTCCTTCCTTACCTTCTTCCTCCGGTGGTACCGGTTACCTATCCCTCCGAATATCGTCCCTCAGCTCCTCTTCCCTCAGAAAAACCGCCACCTCTATCCTCCGACTACCCACACACACCCACTCACACACCCGACCACCCACACACTACCCACACACACGGATCGCTAACACCCACACGCACACAGTATTAAGTTGTAGTTATAAATAAATCATATTTTTTTCATTTATAAAAAAATTTAATTTTTTTCTTAACTCGTCCTCTCCCATTATCGCTCGAGGTCCAGTCCCGAGTAAAAAGATTCAGATCTCTGACTCAAAATTGGACCGCTCCCCGTACGTTGTTGTGCTAGTAAAGCGACCCTTCTGGTCGCTGACTCGCTCTTCGACCTATAAATATAGGCGAAGCTTTTATTACGTTGCGTTCTCCTGCAAGACGTAACAATAAAGTAGAGCGAAAAATTAGTTCACGATTATCGTTTTCGTCTCATATTGATGGATGCTCCGCTTCATTTTCGCACGTATTTTCACCATGCAAAAGAGTTTTTAATTTGATGCAGATAGAAAGAAGTAAACTTTGCAGAAAGATTTGATTTCGTGATAGTAACTGTGCTCTCTTAAAGTGAATCAGTGAATAGTCACTGATATCAGTTTTAAGTATAGCACTGAGCTCTTTCAGTGCAACACTTATAACTACAAATCAGTATATACTGTTTTCAGGGAGGTTTTACTGATTTATTTTAAGAGAGTGCATTATCGTTTACATGTCATATTAATGGATGCTTCGCTTTATTTTCGCACGTACTTTCACCATTTAAAAGGGTTTTTAATTTGACGCAGAGAGAAAGAAGTAAACTTTGCACAAAGATTCGATGTGGTGATAGTAACTGTTCATTACAGTTTTCGTCTCATATTATTGGATGCTGCGCTTCATTTTCACACGTAGTTTCACCATACAAAAGGGTTTTAATTCGACGCAGGTAGAAAAAAGTAAACTTTGCAAGAAAATTCGATGTCGTGTTAGTAAGTGTTCATTATCGTTTTCCTCTCATATTGAGAGGTGCTCTGCTTCATTTTCGCACGTACTTTCACCATGCAAAAGGGTTTTTAATTCGATGCAGGTAGAGAGAAGTAAACTTTGTAGAATGATTCGATTTCGTAATAGTAATAGTGCATTATCGTTTTCGTCTCATATTTTTGGATATGCTGCTTCATTTTCACATGTAATTTTTCAATGCAAAATGGTTTTTACTTTGTTCCAATTAGGACGAAACAATAGTTTCGCAAATGTATTCGGTATCACGTCAACGTTTCCCAACAAATTTTAATTTGTGTTGACTTGACCAAATTAAAAATGCTTTTGTATAGTAAAGATACAGGTATAAATGAGATAAGGCATTCCTCTTTTAAGGATGAAAACGATGTGGAACTACTACTATCGTGACACTGACTTCATTTTTCAATAATTATAGTTTACTAACTGCTCCAATTTATATGGTAAAATTACGTGCGAAAATAAAGTGTAACATTGGTCAGTGCGAAATAAAAAAGATATCTTTAAATTACCGTTGCTAATTATATTGAAGTCTCAAATAATAGGTATTTTTCAAAATATTATTCGCAAACTACGTTTGCGCCTACAACACTCTTTTCTAAAAACTTTTTCTTTGATGCACCCAGCACATAAGCGGTTTGAAGAATTCATCAGAAAAGTAGCAGAAGCCTGTTTTGAAAAGAATGTGAATATCGGCAACGTGGCGTTCACACTTATGTAACGTCTATATCTATGTGTAAAAAAATTGAAATGACACATGTAGCACACACTTGCATAACATCTATGAATGGATGATAGCGGTATCATGTTAGCGCCTATTTGACGATCATCTTTATTCTATAAGTGTGAGCAAGTTTTTTAATTCATAAATGATGAATTAAAAAACTCGCCCGTTATATATGTATATAAATTCGATATTGTCGATAAATGAAGACAACGTTTTCTACTTTTTGACGATCGCTTTACGTTATCGGTGCTTATCAAGTTCGTCGCTCGCTCCCGTATTCCCTTAAAGTCAGCATGCAATGGAATAAAATGAAAAAATGAAATAAAACTAACAACTAAATCGAATCATTCACACAACTAATTCATTTACCGAACCAATTACACAATATGGAAAAGACGATTAAGGAAAAGGATGAAATTATACAAAATATGGAAAAGACGAATAATCTGTGTTTAAAAAGATACACAATATGGAAAAGACGATTAAGGAAAAGGATCATATCCTTCATATTTTATACGTGGGAGAATTAGCCCAAAGTGTCAAGTTATTTATTCGACTGAAGATCTTAGATAATACAAAGGATAATAAAGAAATTACTTCGCTGGTTCAATTAAATAAAATGGTTGAAAAAGGAAGTAAATTTTTGACAGAGGATGAGATTAAAAGGTGGAGAGATTTTCGGAAGAAACTTTGTTCGGGAATCGAATAGATTGTTTCGCCGATTCGTCTTGTCCAGCGATCACGTCGAAGTACGTGATCTTAACGTGAGCATCTTGCCTCGCGACGTGTGCCGTGCGCAAATCTTACACGTTAAGTGTCTCGCTGCGGTTGCCAAAGCAACCTGGACACAAACATCGATTCCGCGAATCGGAAGCCGGTACGGGCCGATGAATCGCGCGTGTCTGTTATCAGACTCCTTTTAAGAAAAATAGGCTCGCAGCGAAAAATGCTCGAACGGCTGTGTCCAATCCGCGAGCGCCAGAGCATAGCAAAAAACCGCGAGATGTGGGGGCTCGTCGCAGCAAGCAATCGGGAAATTGGAGCAGTCCGCAGTATTTCGTCTTCGAACTTGCACGCTTTCTCGCTTTTCCTGATCGCTCCTGAGAAGTATCGCCGAGTAGTATCTGAGTGTATCGGCCGGGCATTATCAGTCTCTTCGATAGTCGTTAATCGCTCGCGGTTTGTCTATTGCCGCGTTGGTTCTCCGTGAGAAGAAGTCGATTCCGAGTGCTCGCTTGTCGTCGCTATCGCCGCGACCGCCGTCGGCTCGTGAACAACGCTTGTCCAAGCTCGTGAACAACGCTTGGAGCCCTCCACCACAGGTGGTTACTTCTTTTTGCGATATCTCACGCACTGTCACATATCGTATATCGTTCGACAGAACTCGTTACTGTCGCTTTTGCGACTCCGCACGCGAGTCACATCTACTTCTAAGTTCCCACCGAGGACTAGACTCTGCCGCGCTTCCGGCATTATTCATGCAACTAATAAGCATCTGTTTGAAAAGATATACAAGATGAAGAAAATGAATATGCATCTGAATATGATTGAAAAATTGCAGCATATAGAAAATTTATACAAAGAAAAGGAAAAAATAAAAAATGAAAATATAAAAAATTTGAAAGAGGAAAACGAAAAGCTGGTCAAAGAGAGGAAGGAACAGGATCTTAAATTTAAGATTATATACGTCGGACAAAGGGCCCAAGAGATCAAGTCATTAATTCGAACAAAGATCTTAGATAATACTAAGGATAATACAAAAATTAATTCGCTGGTTAAATTAGATAAAATGGTTGAAGAAGGAAGTCAATTATTGACAAAGAATGAAGTTGAAAATTGGAGACTATTTCAGAAGAAACTTGAACACGAAAATATCCAAGTAGACCAGTTACACGATAATTTAAGAAAAATATCGTCATGGCGAAATCCATTGGCACATCCTACAGATTTGCAAATGTCATTGTCGACTTTGAATGAATCAAAGGATGAAATCGAATGGGATAGAAGTTTGAGTGAAATGGATGAGATGTTTACCTGCGTTTTGAATATTTTGGATGACTTTGGTTAGTTTTATTTCATTTTTTCATGTTTTTATTTCATTGCATGCTGACTTTAAAATATCGTGATAAGCATCGTTAAATCTGATTTAAGGAGATATTCTATTGGGAGTGTTGTGACGTAACGATTTTTGTTATCGTCCGTCATTCGGAAAGTCGTGGGGTAGCCGAAAGCGGGCTTCCCGGCTGCAGGTGGATGTCGCGTTCTAACGGTAAGGCGAATAGGACGCGAGCCTGCGTGGCCCGAATATTTTGTGTATAGGATAAGAGTGCGGGTGTCGAGAGGTCGGGTCAGGAGGAAGAGGACTTCAGGGAGGATTCGCTGCCGCCGAGGGAGAAAGAAGTCAGGCTCAGGAGCATCGGACGGACCAAAAATTTCAGGTGAATCGCTTTCTTATTATTGTATTAGTAAGTAAGGACCGACAGGTGAATCCATTCTAAGGAGGCCTGTTTTAGCCGAATACCCCTGCTAACGAGGAGAACGGGGAGAGAGAGAGAGCTGTCGAGGTGGATCAGTCCTGAGCTGCCGCAAGGGAGCCGCTGGGATGGAGTCGACAGACACCGCGGACGAGTGGAGGACAGCTGCTACCAGGACGAGTTCGACAAGCACATCCTCCGTGACCCGGAGCGTCCTCCAAGCCAGGCGAAGACGCCGCGAGGCTCGAGGACTGAAGAAACAACGGCTGCCGATACGACGAAGCTCCAAGGTCGGAGAGGCCGACCGGCCAGAAAGATCTAGCTGGTAAACAACAGCTAACGCAAAACAACGGCCGAATAACGGGGGATTCAATCCGGCAAATCGGCCAATCAACGGCCGATAGCTGTCGGAGCTAGCAATTCAAACCTGGGATAAAACGAGGTCCCAACGATCGCTCGAGAGCTTTTTCCTGTGAGCCGTGCCTAGCGAGTGTGAGGGACGTGCCATCCATAGAGCCGACGACTAAGGACGACCTGACCTCCGCATCTGTAAGGCCGCTACCGCACGCGCGGAACTATTGTGTGAACCCAGAGGGGACCGCCGCTGCTCGTTGCCGACTGCCCCGCTCCACCGTTTGGTGAGTCCGTTCCAAGGAGAAGACACTACAGATTTTTAGTGATTCGTGTCGCGGAGCGGTGCGGCGTCGGGGAACTGGGGCTCGGCCGTCCACCCTGGGCGAGGGCCAGGGTTCGCGTTCCTCTCGCGAAAGGAGGAGCTCCGCGCATCGTGTAAAACCCGACCGGCGAGCTGTCGATTATCCGTCGTGCGCGAGAGATCGAGCGAACACACCGCCGAAAGCCTACGTGGCTGTCGTGACCTTCGTGGTCACGACTCGAAAATCGAAGCTGCCGAGGACCAGCATCGCGACCGCGAGCAAGGATATTTATATTATGTTATTAAGAATCGCTGCCGAATTACAGAATATTACGCGAGTTGTTGTCGTGTGAACGCGGGCAAAACATCCCATCCTTGTAATTAGCTACCGTCGAATAAATTCGAATAGAGAACATCCGCCTTGATTATTTCAGTACCCGCCAACCACTAACCCTTCCGACATCGCGCGAACCAGCCCCTCTACCGAGAGCAGGGCTGAGCTGCCGGACGTGCGGGCGAGCCGTTCGGGTGGAGGGCAAGTTGTCCTCGTCGGCGAGACCACCGCTTAGAGTAATAATTAGTGTTGATACTTTGTTAGTGGGTACGGACCGCCGTACCTGGCGCCCATCTAGAGCTTTCTTTTGTTCGTGTGAGCTGTCGGGTCTCGCTGGATCTGCCGAACGGTCGCCGAGGCGCGAAGAGTACCACACATTTTGTCGCTGCACTCGATTAGTGAAACCGGCTGCACGAGCCGCGAGTGTAGCGTTACAGTGTGCATTAATTTTTTTAAAACATTAATTTTTTAACAGATTTTCAAGAGATGGCGTAACTGATATTATATCGCAATTATAAGTAAATAATATTGCATATATGATATCGAGTTGTATTTCTTTTTCTACTTGTCTGTTTACAATAACTGAATATAAGGTCTCCTCATGTAGAGATAACTGAATCGTATTAACGGGAGAGAGAACTGAATCATATTAACGTGGAATCGTATTAACCATTAGTTGCTGCCACCCGTGCGATGGTTTGCAAGTAGAAGGTGGTTGAGGCAGAGAGATTATTTATTGTCATTGGCTGGGTTTCCGAGTCCTGAAGCCTAACATTCCTAAGGTGGAACGTTTGAGAGCGAAGCTAAAGAAGAGCAGGGAGGAAATATTGAGGCTGAAGGTGTTGAAGGGGAACGAGGTGCCGCGCGGACCGCAGCCTGATGATTGAGGTTGAAAATTGGAAAAGGGGATATTGGCTTGGATGGGACGGAGTTGAAGCAAAAGTAAAGGAAAGGAGCGAGATTGAGGGAAGGCTGAGAAAGGAACTTGAAGAGACCAGGAAGGAGCTAGAGAAAGAAAGGAAAAAAAGAGAGGGAATCACCGTCAAGGTCACCGAACTGGAGGTGGCGCAGATAGAGGCGGCGATGGGGGGGGGCGGGGTCCCAGGAGGACAGAGCCACTGTAGGGGCCGGCCGCCGAATGCGGCGGCGACGGGTCTGGACGACCGGGTCGCTGGGGGG
>NW_022639555.1:70528-72328 GCF_010583005.1 Odontomachus brunneus | reverse complement strand
TTGTGCGGGAGCGCACCTCTCCGGTATGGATGTATATCAGTTGGACACGGGGCAATTGGACACAGTCCAATCACAAGTCGCTGTTCCAAGGGACTCTACAAATGTCTCTAATCATACGGTGCTGTGATTGGCTGTGTCCAAATGCACCGTGTCCAAGTGCACCGCTCCCCTCCGGTATAGCGACTCGGGAGGAAGGCGGTGTGGTGTTGGGTCGCACCACGCCGCTATAACGGGATGGAGGCTGGCTGGGGTCGGATTCTCCCCCCCCCTCCCGGTCCGGAAGGCGTCCTTCAAACAGGCGGAGGCGGTGTCTTGCGGAAGTGACACGCAAGTAGTTCCCGTGGGCCCCCTGACGACCGCTGAGAACGGACCCGCCAGGGGTTTTAGTGGGTAGGGCCCCCGCCGACTTTACGGCGGGGGAGGAGTCCCACATAACCCGCGGTCTCCCCCCGGAGACCGCGGGTATGCGTAAAGCATTTCCCCTGGTTTAACAAAAAAAAAAAAAAAAGGATCGCAGTCTGATGAAGAGATGGAATCGGTAGAGGGAAGAAGCGAGACTGAGAAGAGATTGAGAAGGGATTTGGAAAATGCAAGAAGGGAATTGGAGGAAGAGAGGAAGGAGAGAGAACAGATAACGGGGAAGGTTGCAGAGTTAGTGCAGATGGAGGCGGCGTTGGGGGGGGGAGACCCTGGAGGATAGGGCCATCTCCCCGTTCCCCGAATTCGCGCCTGACAAGAGGGACCGGGCGACGTCCCCGATGCGGGGCGCTGGAGAGTCGGCGGGCGCCAGCCATTCGGATTGGGACTCGTCGTACCCGTCGCGCGTGTCGGGTTCTTACATAATGCTACTGCACGAAACGCCGAAACGAACATTCTTCCACCCTACGTGGCTGATTACCATTACGACGCACCGATATACGTCTCTTTTCGCGAAGCCCTAAAGCCAGTCCCATCCTTTGATGGGCATAATATATTTCTCGCGCAATTCACTCGAGCATGCCGTAGAGCCAAAGAAACGATACCTCCTTCGTCTGAAAGGAATCACACGGTTATTAATAAATAAACTTCGTGGACGCGCATATTATGCCGTCGAAGGCGAACCATGCGATACAGTCGTACAATTAATCGACCTAGTAACTAGCGCGGTCGGATCACCAAGGACTATTGACCAAGTCTATGGAGAGCTCAGTACTATTTATTTACTCCCTGACGAGCATATTCTCGACTATATAATGCGATTGAAGGAACTGCGATCGTCAATTAGATGCAGAACGCCGCGCTAACGGACGCATCACCGACATGATGAGTAATAATATAGATATGCTCACAGTCAGGTCATTTTGCGAAGGACTATCTCTAGAATATAGATTACAATTGAGACCCGAGCATTACACAAGGCCAGCCGAGGCATTCGCTCATGTAAAAATTTTAGCGAAACGGCGAGAGTTAGATAAAGAACGCTTTGAGGTACCGCGCCGACTGGACCGATTCCTAAATAAAGCGGAATTGCGTCCCATAAACCAACCCATAGCGTATTCCACACCCATGCGACCTAAGAACGGTAAATATTCCGTATAAAGGACCCAGCTCCAATCACTTTGCTTTTGAGATATGTTATCAAGGACATCATCCTGAGTAACCTTCAAGTGGTTTTAGTCGGGGGTCGTTGTTTGTTAAAAAGTTATTAACAAAAGAAGTTCTATAAAATGAATGTTATTTTTAAACACAGTATACATTAAAATTAGAATAATAACTGCAATATCGAATGACTAACGGGGGGCTGTGCCCCCCGCACCCCCT
>NW_022639555.1:59743-70518 GCF_010583005.1 Odontomachus brunneus | reverse complement strand
CACAAAAGTTGAACACTTTTAATAAACAATGACTGACAGTTAATGTGACGATAAGTAGGTTAGGTTAGTTTTGAGGGGGGGTGCGGGGGGCGCAGCCCCCCGCTAGTCATTCGATATTGCAGTTATTATTCGATATTGCTCGTTAACGATACACAGTATCGTTTTTGTATATACAGTGTCCAAAAATTATACTCATTTTATGCAACTTCTTTTGTTAATAACTAATGTGTGCTACACACACATACATACACATACACACACACACACACTGCTTAGCCGCCCGTGCGTGCATATGTATATATAATAGCAACATACGCATCCACCGCACGAGCATACAGATATATTGTTCATCTTATTTCAAAAATTAAAGCACGTATTACCATATTTTAAGAATTAAAGTATTTAAGAATTTATTCACTCATTTAGTTATTTAGTGGATACATCTCTGCCATAATTTCGAAAAATTTATCGATTCGATCGGAATAAGTATAAAGTCGTTTTGCAACCCTAATTTAAAATGTGCAAACCAAGTTCCATGTAACATAGATAATTTAAAATTACATGTTACTCTTTGTCTTTTTTTGTGCGTTACTTTATGTTTATTTGTACAGTGAAACATCAAATTATGGTTTGCAGTTTGCTGTTGCACAACGTTTTTACACTTTGGACATTTGATTTGACATAAAATTACTTTTTTATCACACAAATAAGTTAATAAATTATCTAAATTATGCGTTAAAGGAACTCGTATAGAAACATGTTGCTTCGCCAAGAGTACTAGAAAGACTAATGTAAACACTAACAATGGTAAGCACGATAAACACGGTCGTATTGAAAGATAAATATTAAGTAAATATTATATAAAGTAAAGAGAATTAAATTCCTCATATACACGATGTCTAATTTCAATGTATACTGTGTCCAAAAATAACATTCATTTTATAGAACTTCTTTTGTTAATAACTTTTTAACAAACAACGACCCCCGACTAAAACCACTTGAAGGTTACTCAGAATGATGTCCTTGATAACATATCTCAAAAGCAAAGTGATTGGAGCTTGGTCCTTTATACGGAATGTTTACCCTGAGAACAATAGACAAACGGATTTTAGCCGATAGACAGACAGGGCGCCGGACCGATCCTCAATATCGCCCTACGTGTCTCGCTCAAATTTATTTCAACAAAATGCACGACCGATCCAAAATTCATGGAGAAATGATAATTTCGGAAATCGAGATCGCTACTGCCTCCAATGTACTTGCGTTCATTGTCGTGAGCTGGGCAACCTTCGCGAAATCCAACGCAAAAGTGGTGTTGCTACTATAAAAACCAGGGGCATAAAATTCAAGAGTGCCGCAAACGCGATTACAATAACTCTTGGAGAGAGTCAGAAAACGCGTTCTACCCTTCGAGGCTGCCGGACAGGCCCCAAGCGGGAACGAGTCCAAAACCTGCGCACCCGATACGCGCGATCAACGAGACCTCGACTCGAAATCGTAAACTGCGATGACCCTTCGGACGCGCTTAACGTTAACATATTAACAAGAATATTAGTAAACAAACTAGCGCGTGAAACTAACTTCATGGTCGACATCGGAGCCGCGTTGAGTATTATAAAAAGAAAAGTACTACATCCCGATATAAGAATCAATACTCGCGACGTGACTATCCTTAGCGGAATCACGGACGGGGGCATCAAGACAGTCGGATCTAGCACAATAAGATACATGGGTCACGATACAACGATTTTCCTATTCCTCAAGACGATATCCTAGGATATGACGTCTTAAGAAACGTTACAAATTTAGACCTTGTCAATAATTGCATGAAATGGCAAGAGATCGAAATCCCTCTCGGTCAACACGACGAAATTACTATTCCGGCTAGGTCACGTATGACCCTTCCAATTCGAGTAACAAATAATAATCTCACGGTCGGATATATTCTTCGAATCTCAATAAACAACGACATCTACTTAGGAGATGCTGTTGTCACAAACTGAAACGGAATCGCGTATATAGGAATTATAAATACAGAAGAATCTGCATCCAAGATCCCTGTACCAAGCGTAGAAATAGCAGAAATCGAATTCATATCAAAATCTTGTCCCGAGATTCTGCTGAACAAGAATCGACAAGATTCTTCGCCTTCAGGTAATAAAAACGCTCGCGATTGTACCTCTGCCTTAGGGATTAGGGTACGACCGTGCATACAAACAAAAAACGTATCTGTGATGATACAACCGTCGGAGCAATAAAGTAGAAAAACTTTTGCGTCTTGGACACCTCAACGGAGAGAAATCCTTACACGTCTTAGGACTAGTGCAGAAATATAACAGTCTTTTCTTATTACCTGAAGATCATTTAAATTGTACGTCTCTCATAAAACACAAAATTAATACTACAGACGACAACCCGATTAATATTAACCAATATCGCTTCCCACCGATTCATAAGGAAGAAATAAATCGCTAAGTGCAAGGGCTTTTAGCAAATGATATCATTAAATCCTCGAATTCTCCTTACAGTTCTCCCTTATGGATTCCTAAAAAGCCAGATTCGAAAGCTAATAAACGCTGGCGGATGGTTATAGACTATAGAGCGTTAAACGAAAAAACTAGGGTGTATATCAGTTGGACACGGGGCAATTGGACACAGTCCAATCACAAGTCGCTGTTCCAAGGGACCCTACAAATGTCTCTAATCACACGGTGATTGACTGTGTCCAAATGCACCGTGTCCAAGTGCACCGCTCCCAAAAACTATAGGCGACTCTTATCCATTACCAAATATTACGGAAATCCTTGATCAACTAGGTAGGGCAAAATATTTTAGCGTGATCGAATTAGCATCGGGATTTCATCAAATCAGGATGCATGAGCCCGACGCGCAAAAGATGGCATTTTGAATTTAATCGGACATTATCAATTTAATCGCATACCATTCGGTTTAAAAAACGCCTCTGCGACGTTCCAAAGGTTCATGGATCAAGTACTAACGGGATTGCAAGGTACAAAATTATTCGTATACTTAGACGATATTGTGTTGTACGCGAGTTCGCTTAAAGAACCATAGAAGGAGGAGGGCATACTAGGTGGCGGCGAGACGCCGTGCGTTCGAGATCTGCGTATCTTTTTCGTTCCAGAAAGAGAAAAATATCGAGAGCGCGGTCTTGCTAAGCCGGGACTCGAACCCGGGTCTTTCGCTTGCCGGGCGACTGCTCTAAACCACTGAGCTACCTGACGCTCCACGCTCACGACACTCTCCTCTTCCTAGATAACGCTCAAAGATGCCGTTCGAAAGCGACACAAGACTAAATTCGCGAAGTTAGCCGAACGTCTTGAAGCAGCTAACTTAAGGCTCCAACCGAACAAATGTGCATTCCTTAGAAAGGAAGTAATATACTTAGGTCATAAAATTAGCGAAGCCGGGGTTAAACCCGACGCTAAGATACAAGTCGTAAGAAAATTCCCAAGACCTAACAACGCAAAAAACATTAAGCAATTTTTAAGTCTCGCTGGATACTATCGCCAGTTTATTTCCGAATTTTCAAAGATCGCGAAACTTCTCACTAATCTATTAAAAAGGGACACAACATTTATTTGGGATGAGCCTCAAGAATTAGCGTTCGCAAAATTACGAGATTCGCTATGCGCAAAGCCGATACTCTAATACCCCGATTTCACTAAGCATTTTGTCGTCACAACTGATGCATCACACTTTGCAATAGGAAGTATACTAAGCCATGGCTCTATTGGGAAGGATCTTCGCATAGCGTACGTGTCACGCCTTTTAAATACAGCAGAACAAAATTATTCTACAATAGAGAAGGAACTTCTAGCGATAGTGTATTGCGTACAATATTTTAGACCGTATTTGTATGGACGCAAATTCCAATTAGTTACCGATCACAAACCCCTTGTGTGACTGCACTCAGTCAAAGACCCGACATTGCGATTGATCAGGTGGCAATTAAAGTTAATGAATACGAGTACAAAGTCATATATAAGGCAAGAAAAACGAATGTTAACGCCAATGCCTTGTCACGCAATCCGGTAAGGAAAAGGTCTTACCGCTAAGTCTTGCAGCCGATACAGACTTCGAATATTCCTAGTTTTCACTAGAACCCTTCTTTCACTTAATCGACGACGACGATGTATCAATTATCCAAAATGACACCGACGCTAGTAGCTTCATGGACGAAATCGACGATGATTACACGAACGATGCTAGCAGTACAGCATCAGCTATATCTGACGTTATAGATAGATCTAACACGACGCACGAACAGCATAACATTATAGAAATTAAAGACAACTTTGGCACTCGTCAAGACAATTTAATAGAATTCCTATCACAAAAAGACGACGCCTGTGACGAAGGAGCTCGGATGCTCCTCGAGCAAGGGAGAATACCTGTTGTCACAGATTCAGTGATAGGAAGAGCTAGAGTGAACAAAATGAAAGATCATCATATCATCTCATGATAGGTGATAAAAGATAGAGCGTCTTCTATTATTGAGAAGGAAACATTAACTGACGCAGTGCGTTCACTATTAGATGTCTGTCTAAGATTAAATTTCAAATCTGTCTCTATCTGTAAGAGTGACGTGGATATCATCCCTTGTCAGCCCACCGTAAAGCAAACTCTCACAGACATACTCCAGGGCACACCCACCAAAATCCTAATTTGCACAAACGAAATCACCATCCCTCCTCCTGAGAGTAGACATCGCCTCATATAGGAAAATCACTCCTCTGCAATAGCGGGTCATAAGGGAGTAACAAAGACTTACCTCCGAATGAAACGTAAGTATTGTTGGCCTAATATGAAAACCAACATCCAAAATTTCATTAAGGAATGCCGTGATTGCCAACTAAAAAAATTAGTGCGTGTGAAAACGCGCCAGTCTATGGTACTCACAGACACTCCCAGTTCTGCCTTTGAAAAGATCTCTGTGGACATTATGGGTCCGTTATCTGCTACGAAAACCGGGTATACACATATCCTAACTATTCAAGATCTTCTAATTAAGTATTCCTTAGCTATACCTCTTAAACAAACATCGGCAGTCGACGTAACGGAAGTCTTTATAGAACATTTTATCTGTGTATATGGTTCACCAAAAGCATTGCTGACTGATCTGGGCACCAATTTAGTAAACAGTCTAACATGCGCAATTGCTCGCAAATTCCGAATTCAACACTGCAAAACCACCTCATACCACCCTCAATCCAACGATTCGATTGAGCGCAGTCATCACGTGCTATGGGAATATTTAAAGCAATTTGTAGATAGAAACCATGAATGGGACGAATACCTGCGACCAGCGATGCTCTCATATAACACGAGTGTACACGAAAGCACGAAATTCACCCTCTATGAACTAGTGTTTAGAAAGACAGCGGAAACGCCGTCTAGCGATCCACCGATATACAATATAGTTAATCAAACCTATGTAGACTATCCAACTTACTTGTTTAAACGACTAAAAAAAGTGCAAGAATATGTTAAAGATAATTCTAAGCGAGCAAAAGAAAAATCTAAAATGTACTATGACCACCGAGTTAATCCGCGTTCATTTAAGGAGACGAAGTATATCTATTAAACCTACTAACCTACTAAAAGTAAACTAGGCGACCAGTATGTAGGGCTATTCATTGTATTAGAAAACTTTAGGAATAACAACGTAAAGATAAGATTAAATAAAAATCGCTCTAAGATCGTCCATGCAGACAAGCTGAAGAAAGGAACTTCCAAGTGACCCCCACCATTTCCAGACGACAGCCAGGGACACACTACTACATCCATAGACTAAAGGCTTCCCTCAAGTCTTTACACGAAGAAACCACACTTCGTTCTAAAGTACGCGTCAAGATGCACCGGATAATGATAGTTTTCGCTGCAATACTGCTAAATCAAGGCAGCTACGCCTCCAACCTGGTCGGCTATGATCGCGGAGGGAACGGACTAAACATTACCTCCCTCTCCTTAACCGTCATCGCGGATTGCCATGTAGAAAATGTGGAACCCAGGACGGAAGAAACTCACATTCAATTGCTGCAGCTCAACGAATTTGAGTACACTAAGGCTATCCAATGCAGAACTGAAATCGACAGCATGATCTACCACTGTGGAATGCATTCTCACATCTCAACAGTCGCAAATGGAAACACGAATACATCCAGGAAGTTTCGGGAGAAAACTGCAGGAAGTTGCACGAGACCGGAGCCATCCTCCTAGGAAGCAACATTCTACTCTACGGCATCAAGCAAAATGGAACTTCCACAAGAAACGTTAACTACGCTGGATCGATAAGCCACGATGGAACTTATAAAGGTACGACTTTCAGTGATCCATTCGGTAGCTGGGACAACGTGATAGTACAAGCTACCATCGCGATTACTCTCAAGGATTTCGAGTTACTCGTGAAATTCTCATCGAACAAAGTCATCCTGCCTTCGGATATTCGCTGCAAACCCACGGAGGAAGAATGCCGCGACGTCGACGGAAGCCTCACCAACTGGAAATTAGTACCCACGGATTCCTGCAAGTTCAACAGATACAACTTCCTCTACGAGGGTTTAGCTCACCTGATGGCACCGCTGCTGAACCAGGAAAATAGTCCGACGATATACATAGTTACGTCGGGCGAGACAATCTTCGCATTAGCAAAGACAGCAGAGTCGACCCTATGTGGATACAAAATGATCCACACAGAACACCCAAAATTATTCATCGTCGAGACATAACAAGAACGAACCTTCAAAAGCAAGACCGGAACAAAGGTGGAAAATTTGGATATATTCACCTACGTCAATTCCAAGTTCGTGTACGTTGAGCGACATTTTAGAAACCAACTTACACGCCTATACTAGAACATTATGCGCCAAAAATGCACTCTGAAAAAACAAATCCTCGAGAACGACTTATCATTGTCCAGTATCGCCCCGGACGAGATGGCATTTCGACTCATGAAGACACCGGGCTATACCGGGTATAGCTGTTACTGCTGGAGAAGTAATATATATCATAAAATGGATCTCGGTACCTTGCAAGGTTCGACCTACCGCAAGTTGTTACAACGAGTTACTAGTAGTGCATCACATCACTTCCTAACTCCGAGATCGAGGATCCTGATAAAATCTGGGACACAAAAGGACTGCAATGAACTCCTGCCACCGATATTTTATCTTCAAGACACCTGGTTTCGCATGACACCGAAATTAGTGAAATCACTACCACTACCAAATATACTACTTACTAAGCCTAAGTGGAAGTACATCTTCCACTTACCCAGCTCATCTTGCTACGAGTGGTATATACACTGCGGAAGATCTGGATCGCCTGAGAAGCCACATTATGTTCCCTGTGAAGAAACCCTCCATGTTAAATACTATAGCGTAAGGAGCTATGGGACGAAATATTCCAACAGACAGAGCATCTCCTTGTTTAACATGATAGATGAGGAATCACTAAATAAAGTCGCAGAAAGTGCCGGAACTCGCCTATGAAATGGATTCGTTACCTTTGGATCTGCAAGTACTGGAATCCTGAGAATCATATTCCTGATACAATTAGGTAAATTAATTATAAATTCTATAATCCGAGAGTACGCTCTCCACTCCGTCTATAGATGGAGCATACATCTTGTCGCAGCCATATAGGGTTCCATAACCCACCTCCTGATCCATCTGAGCAACAGAGAACAGCAGGAAAGAAACAAGAAGGAGGAAACTGAAGAGGACAACATGGAAGTTAATGCCTCTTAAAGTTGACAGTGACGTGAGTGACAAAGGTGAAAACGACAAAAGCGTGATCGTAAATAACCCGCCAAGCGATCGATGGGGCATGGATTCCGACAGTATGCAAAACTATAGCGAATTAAATAAATATCTGGACACTTTAAAGTAGAGAGCGTTAGTCGATAAATAAATGTAAAGGAAAATGTCGGAACAGTAGCGTCCAACATTTTCTTCTAAGGGGGGAGGTGTCACGTCTGACAATACCGACGCAAATATTTTTTCCCCCTGCCTCTCCTGCCGAGCACGCCCTAGACAGAAGGCCACCAGGCCAAACTTAAGCCTCTCCTCTTGAGAGATGTATGTAGATGGCGCTTTCGCCAAGTCAGAATCCCCACCTCACTAGAGGAAATCTGGAAGGAGCACAGAAGAGAGAGGGCAGTCTAGAATCAGGAGTCGGACTCGAGAGTCATGAGTCGAGTGAGGAATTTTTGTAAGGAAAAAATCGATTTCCTAAAAAATCGATTCAGAATCGAACATCCCTAGTTTTTAGTATGTCGTTTTGCCGAAGTGTAAACAACATTGTTTTTTTGAGCATTGAATATGTCGAATTTTATGCCAACAAAACGCAATTTGCGAGAAGCTTTGCTTTTTTGCTTCCATTTGAAGAAAAGTGCTGCTGGAAGTCCAGGCTAGCCGAAAAAGTTTAAAGATGAGGAAGTAGAAGCTTTACTCGAGCAATACTCGAGTCAAACACAAGAAAAACTTGCAGAATCATTAAATGTTGATCGATCAATGATTTCCAGACGTTTGAAGACCATTGGAATGATTCAAAAGTAAGGAAATTAGGTGCCGTACAAGTTGAAGCCGAGGGATGTCGAAAGGCGCAAAATGACCTGTGAATTGTTGCTTCAAAGATACAGAAGAAAAAGTTTTTTGCATCGTATCGTGACGGATGATAAAAAATAAATACGCTACGGTAATCCAAAGCACAAAAAATCGTGGTGCAGGCCAGGCGAACCATCAACATCGACGGCAAAGCCGAATATTCATGGTGCCAAGCTCATGCTCTGTATTTGGTGGGATCAGTTGATTGTAATGTATTATGAGCTGCTCCAACCCAACGAAACCATCACTGGGGAACGCTATCAACAACAATTGATACAATTGAGCCGAGCATTGGAGCAAAAACGGCCAGATTACGCGAAAAGACATGACAAAGTGATTTTCCACCACGACAACGCTCGGCCATATGTTGCGAAACCGGTCAAGGAAACGTTAGAAGCGCTTAACTGGGATATCCTACCACATCCGCCGTATTCTCCAGATATTGCTACTTACGATTATCACCTATTTCGATCGATGACTCATGGCCTGTCTGAGCAGCGCTCCCATTCTTATGAGGATACCAGAAAATGGGTCAATTCGTGGATAGCCCCAAAAGATGTATCGTTCTTTCGACGTGGAATCTACCTATTACCAGAAAGATGGGAAAAAATAGTGGTTAGCAATGGACAATATTTTGAATCCTATAAAAAATCCCTTAAAATTAATGTACACTCCCAATACTTACTGTTGATCGGGACTATGGACGCAGGAATATCTGGACGAGCATATTTCGCGGGATGTGAAGTCACAGGGGTAAGAGAAATGAAAGTCGGAAATGATCACCAAATATGGCGGCGGTCTATAGCTGCGTTCGGCATTGTAAATCGAAGACATCGGATTGCTCTTTTACCTTGAAAATGCACAGAAGTGAGAGAGATACGAGATCTCGTATCTTTTTCATTTCTATGCATCTTCGAAATGAAAGAGCAATCCGACGTCTTCGATTTACAATGTCGAACGCAGCTATTGTTTATCTTGATATAGTGTATTAGAAAATGTATAAAATGAATACGTGTGTATGAGTGTTTGTGTGAATAATCATCAAATAACTTTTTTTATTGATCCTCCACACGTTGTGAAAGCTAGTCGAAATAATTTAATGAAAAATAATATTAAACATAACGGGGAATTAATTTCATGGAAGTATATAAAACAACTGTACGACATAGATAAAAATAATGAACACAGATTAGCACCAAAAATAACAGATACACATATTATGCCTACTAATTTCAAAAGAATAAAAGTTCGCTATGCAACGCAGATTTTAAGTACTACAGTAGCTGCTGCTTTACATAAATTAGTACCCAGCAAACACAATGTTACATGTAACGTACATGTTAATTGTAATTTCCTACTCAATATAACTGTTATATAACATGCGTGTTATGTAACAGTTATATTGTTGAGTAGGAAATTACAACTAACATGTACGTTACATGTAACATTGTGTTTGCTGGGTAATGTCTTTTCATATTTCAAGCGAAGCCTGTGCTACAAGTAATTTTATTCAGAAAATAAATGATTTGTTTAACATGTTTAATATTCATCTACAGTTTTCCATGCAATAAAATATAAACAAGCTTTTAATGGTGATAATAATCAAATCGATTTTTGTATACAAATGATACAATACTTAAATAATTTAACATTTTTTTTTTTTACATATTTACAGCACAAGGAGTTGATGTTACGAGGAAAGTGAAAGTTTTCAAATATTGGTGTCAAAATATCAATTCTCTTTTTAAAATGTATTATTTGCGTATTAATGCTACTGATATAAACTTCTTCAATAAAATTAGAATTATGAATGGTAATGCCTTTAATCCTACTCCTATTCAATTTTATTATTCCTTTCAAAAACTGTTTTTTGTAAACTATTATATACCAAGAACAGGGAATTGTGAACAAGATAATAATGAAATGTTAACGGGTGTGATGAACTTTGCGGTAAAAAACACGATGAGTACTCCCATACAGCACAGAAGCTTGCAGCAACATTGCTACAGCGTTGCAAGATTACATATTGTAGTGCAATGTTGCAGAGATATTTCAGTATTATTAATTTGCAATATTACTTTAGCAATATTTTAGAAATATCCCTTATAGAAATATCATACTAAGAATCATTGATAATTACTTATT
>NW_022639555.1:57562-59313 GCF_010583005.1 Odontomachus brunneus | reverse complement strand
TATTAATATTTAATAGTGATTTTATTATCAGTATTCACCAGAAATTAAGTACTGACGAAAAAATTACTGAATTACTGGTAATATATAATCACTAATAATTTTTTAGTATTTATTAGTATGATATTCCTGTAAGGGTGTTATCTGGGATTTTATTTTGTATAATAAAACATATTAATAATATTACATACATATTGCATTGCAATGTTGCTATACAGTTGCGTTGTTATATTGCCGCAAGCGGACATTTTACCGTTGCTGCAATGTTGTAGGAGCATTGCAGCAACATTTTGCAACGTTGTTGCAATGTCACAATATTGCAAAATAATGATGCTGCAATGTTGCTGCAACGCTGCTGTGCTGTATGGGACTGGTAAAAATGAAGTAGACGAAAGTGATTTAGTACTTGTACATGTAGATAATCATGATTATCGCGAAATGGATATTAACGAACAAGACGCGTTTCGATACATATATGGTTATCTTATTCGTAAATGTTTACAAAAACATTTATGTTACTTATATTTAAATTATAGCAAAGAGTTGATTTGGATGATAAATCATATTATTCCTAGCAAATAAGATGACGTCAAATGATGTCTTAATGACGTATTATTAACATTAGACGTCAATAATACATCATTAAGACGTCATTTGACGTCATCTTGTTTGCTGAATTGTTTCTTTAGAGTGTATAATACTACAAATAATAATTTTTTCGGTAATTATGCATGCCAAATAAAAATTTTGTTGAATATATTAAGACTTTGGACAACTTATTTTTTATAAACATTAAAGAATATATTTTGCAGCCGTGTATTTTTACAAAATATGTTCAACTTTTCCAACAAGTCAAATTTATACATCCATGTCCACATTTTCTACAGGAGTATGTCATAAAACTGTTTGCTAGAGCACGACTGTATTATACTATAAAATTTATAAACAGGCGGTTTAAATCACAAAGCGATCGTAATAAACTAGTAATTTTGGTCATGAATAAAATATATGTTTCGTATTAATTTCTTCATTAATACAATATGTTATTTATGTTCTACATTATATTATTATTTTATTCATATACCCTTATAGAAATATCATACTAAGAATCATTGATAATTACTTATTATCCAGTATTTTTAATACTGAAAATAAGTAATTATCAATGATTCTTAATATGATATTTCTATAAGGGTGTGGCTGTTATTTAATAAATAATATGTATAAAGTTTCTCACAGTAATGCAATATTGCAATGATATAGTAATATTGCAATATCGCTGTAATATTACTGACAATATATCTATATGTATATATATATTGTATACATATAATATATATAGTATATATAGTGTACATATAGTACTTAAGCTTATTTTTTATTCGGTTTTTGAACGATACGGAATCTTTTCTAACAAATGTATATAATAAGAAATTTCACTCATAAATTGAATCGAACCTTTTTGAGGAACACGAAGTTTGTACATTCACAATTCATATACTTATATACATCAATTTACATATGTACAATATACAATAATATATATGTATACAATATATTGTTATAAAATATCGTAAAAATTTATATAATTTATACAATAAAATATTCTCATACTGAAGGGTGCTTATATGTATGTACATTTTATGTATAACATTTTGCTTTCTTTGATACAAACAATAATTTAACAATTAATATTTTAATATATATATATATATATATATATATATATATATATATATATATATATATATATA